>NC_055683.1:2019473-2091973 GCF_017639745.1 Melanotaenia boesemani
ATGAGGGGATGTTAATGGTTCAGTATCTTTGTTTAATCTCCAGGCTGCTTGTAATGTGTAATTATTTGCTTTTTCAGAGATAAGCCATAACTTTTTATTTATTTATTTATTTATGACGTGCCTACTAATACAATCATCTCTAACAATAGTACACAAGCAAGTATGTGAATAATTACTCACAATGGAGTCACTTGTCCACATGAACTCGAGGTAAAAACACTGAAAATGAAAAAGTTACCGGAGCTCAAACTTTCAAGGAAACTGTCTGCAAAAGTTTTCTGAGTATTGAGGCCAACTCAGACTCTTAAATGGCCTGTAGTTGTCCAACTAATTGTTTTTAATGAGATAATTCACATATATGAAAACTTTAGTATGAAGGAAAGGAAAAGCAAGCCTTCAGGCGGTGGGATCAGTGCTGTCCAAGCTGCGTCTTACATGAGTAATGTCACATTTTCATTCTGAAAGGTAACGGTTTGGTTTTATAATTTGAATGCATGTTCTGCTTATTTCTGAGTTTTTCAGTGGAAATGGTGGACAGTAGTTGTCTGGCTTCCACTGTGGGTCTAATGAACATTTTTGTGTTGTGCCAACTTAATTTTACACACACAAAAAAAAAGATCAAATTTTGTTGGAACAACTAGAATTATGAGCAATTAAATATTTTAAGTTCACTTTATTAAAAAATTATCTTCAGGCAGACAAATTCAAATTCTTTCTTTTAAAGTGACATGAGCTTAATTGCATCTTGACTTGATTCACTCACAGTAAGACAACTTCATCCAGACAGACGGCAGCTCAGCTAACAACTCCATGTAAAGCTGTGTTACACACCACCACGCACACACAGCAGGGCTCTAAATCAACACCCACCAACACGTCAAATGCAGGTTAAATTCAATTTGGTGGCTGTAAAAGAAAAATACTTGCCAGTTTAACCTGCTTCCTGTTTAGAAAATTCATAAATAAATAATAACATATCAGCCTCCATCTTGTTTAAAGCAACACCACCTTTCTGACTTTGTGAGCTTCTAAGACATTTTGACGTCATGTACATTCCTCTTTAAACAAGATTCCCATCGAACATGTAATTGACAACAAATAACTGTATGTGCACTTTTTTTGTGAAAACTGTGGCATCATGTGTTTGAATTGGTGTTTAAAGGGTTAAAACTAGTGCTGAGCAAAAACCGCATGAATATTTAGCCACTAATCACAATTAATTGTATTTTTACACAGAAAATGTCTTTTTACTTTAAAAGTACGGCTTTATCAAGAAAAAGCAGTAAACAAGTAAACAACTGTCTTTTTACACAGTAACAATTAAAAAAAATTATTTTAAATCTCATCTATATATTAATGTAATAAAATCAAATATTTATGAGAAAGAAGGATGAAATGTTCAGGATTTACTAACTAAAAGGTAAAAAGTCAGCAGGATGAATTTAAAGCTGTGAAGCTGCTTCCTTCTAAACACAGAAGGAACAATATGTGATGAATATCAGCATCAGGTGAACAGACAGAAAGCAGGATGAGAATCTCACAGCTTCTAGATGGTGAGGAGAGCGAAATATTCACAATATGCACAAGAACTTCCGTCCATGCACCTTCAGTGCTTCATTATCCACATTTCTGGATATCAATTCTCTAAACTTTCATTCTTAGCTTGACTGTTTAGCTTCACCTCTGCACCTGCAGCCTCCGCTACCGGGAGTTAAGGGTTAACATCTGGTTTCCGGGTGTAGCGTCAGGTCTGTAGATGTAACTATAAACATGTGTGGTATCCACAGAAAGTCCAGAATCTCAGCTACCAGCTCAGTAAAACCATTTCTATCACCAACACACACAGTTAAGACAACAATAATTAAAAGACCAGGTACACAAAGTCCGAACACACATGTAAACACAGACGTTGTTTCCCCATGAACACGAACAAACTCTACTGAAAGCTCACACCTCACAGATTCCACAGACTATTTTTACTGTTTTGGGATCAGTTTTCCATCCAAAATCACAACTTTCTGCCCAGCTGCATGGGTTTGATAAGTCAACGAGAAGTGTCGGTTATTTTCCTTCTTTTTCGAGTGCCAGACAGAAAACTTCTCTTCGTTTTGATGAACCCGCTCCACATCAGATGGATGAGACATGGAGGAAGAGGTCTGGGAGAATTCCCTCTGAGGTTTCTATGTGTGTTTAGAGCCAGTGAGCAACAACATTGGAAAAAAACTGTGTTAACTCGCGATAAAATTGTATAAATAACGGCATTAATGCGTTAAAACGATGTTTTGATTAGCAGCGAAATGGATTTAGCACTTTAAGGAAAAATAAAAGTGGAAAAAATATTCATAGTTAATGTTTTTATACAAGTTATTTTGAGAAGGTTCGTGTCATTGTAAAATTGTCCCTTTCTTACATCAGTAGTCATACCACACAGCTCTTCCTAATGTTGACACCTTGATCACGTTTTAATGGAAGCACACGTGATGTGATGCAGTGCTACAGCTGCCACTGTTGTATACGTGGCTTTGCTTCAGCTGCACATATGATCCTTTAATGCAAAGTGGTGTTTTAATAATGGGATGTCTTCAGCTCTTTGCTCTTCGGATCAGGCATTGAGACATAACAGCTGTTGGCATTAGGCTGTAAAAACTCTTAGCACCTTTAGACCCTCGAGGCTTCCTGTCCAGAATTGTTTTAGTGGTTTCTGTCTGCCTGTTCATTCAGGGTCCTGGGGGGCCTTAATCTAGCCATGCATCAAATCTACAGTCCATGTCACACATGGCTTACCTAGAACCATCCTGCAAGATGGCTGCAGCACACAGATGTTTGATTGCTGGCTGTTTGTTTCTTTATTGAACAGTAGGTTGGAATTTTCCGGGCTCGTTGCATCGTGGGAATGTGGCATAGGATTTTCTCTGAACTGCTTGATGAACTGAAATCATTTGTTCTGAAAGCTTTGGACATGTCTCTGGTGTGGGATGTTTTCAGTGCATTCAGATGTGTTTTCTTCCATTTATTGCTTTGAAATTAAAGACTGATGATCTTTTACAATAAACTACCATTGACTGGATTTAGTTAGATTAACGGAGATATTTAAATTGACACAATTTCTTGAGGTCCTAATGAAATTACACAATTTGGCTCAATACTATAGAAAGACAGCAGCTTATTTTCCATGAATTAACACCTCTGTTACCACTGACCTTTTATAGGAGAGTGACCCGCTCCCTTTAACAGGGATTGCCTCTTTTGGCTTTGCTCCAGGGGTGGTCAGGGTGGCATGGGACATTTCTAAAATCTGAATGGACACCACAGGTGTCACCTCAGGTGACTGACAGCTCACTGGAAGAGGACAGAAACGTCTTTCCAGGCAGAAGTATCACTACACCAGTTTGAAGTAAATATGAAAGTAGTATCCTAACAAGTCTTCCTTTAAAACTATTAAAATCTGGCTGCACATTTCTAGATGAGATTTTGTCCTTGTGCAAGTGCAACTACTAATGTTATGTGTAAGGCTATTAACCTGATGTTAGCATGTTAGCATAGAATTTTTATTTATTATTACTTTTGTCAGATTCAAGTTATTTCTGTGACCATTGTAAGTTTTTCTTTCATTAACCGAAGGGAACCAACAAGTTTGTCCACGTCTGTATATCCTGTAACCAGTCTGATTTTGTATAGGAAGACATAAGAATGAAGAGAAAGACGTATTTCTCACTTTTTTTTTGATAAAGGACACAGATCAGACCTAATCAGACTCCAGCCCTAGTACCAGAAGCCCAACAACTCCCAACAATGGAGCTAACCACACAAGGATCAGGTCTCCCACCACCAGCAGACAGTAAACCAGAACTGATGCCCCTACTACCACATCATGCCTCCCAGAACAACCATCTTCCCTTTCTATGGACCTTTTAGAACGTAAATATTTCCACTTGGTGATCCATATGATTAATGTAAAGATGTTTCATTTCTCATGTCTCTCTAATTTGACCAAATATATCACAGCCGTGTATTTTAGAGATGGAAACACAATAATTTCCTTTAGTACAATCATTTAGTATATTGCCCTCCCGCTGACAACCCCATGCATAAAGGCGAGCTACTCAATAACCCTAGAAACACATTAACGTATGACGCAGCATCTGAGAGCTCTGGCTAGCAAACACAGCAAAATAGAAAATATACTAAACTTTGTTCTCAAACTTTTCCCCTCGTTTGCAGTAATCTTATGACACGTCATGCATCGAACCGGCCTAGGTTGTTAAAACACCACACAGCAGAATCATCTGGCATGTTTACACTGCAGTAAAAAACTCACATTATAATTCTATCACATATAAATTAAACTCCAGAAACCCTACACACCACTTTCATTTCTTCTCTCTGTGTTTTGTTAAAGAATTTAACAGCTAATGTCAAATGTGTTGCTTGTCTTTTCAGTAAAATTAGCTAAATTATTAATAGGAATAGTGGAGCTACTGGTGATACATTAAATGATGATAAAGAGAATTTCCACCTTCAAACTGATAACCATAGATTTTCTTATTGGAATGTAAAACATTAGCCAGCGTGCTAGTTTTATTAGCTCATTAGCTCCTTCACTGCTAATGCGATTTCAAAATAAACGGTTAAGCAAAGATGAAACATATCATCCCCATTTATAATTCTTTAAAGTATTTATCATAATTTTATTTCATTTTATTTCAGAGGCGGTTTGAATGTCCTGCTTCAGAGTTACTGAATACAGCACGGTAACATAAGACGTGCTCAGAGATGTACAGCTATGTTTTAACAAAATAGGATTTCAAAGAGTAATATCTTCATATTTCTGGTGCTCTTTTCGTCCTTCAAGGAAACTTACTGGGAATAGTTCAAATGTTGGAAGGGACCAAAAGTCTCTGAAAACAGTCCAATAACAAAGGTGAACAGGAAAACCACGATGCAGCCACAGTGAACAGTTCGAAGGCACATTTATGTAACTGCAAATTAAAGTGACTTGAAGGGCGGTTGCTCTTTCTGTTAAATCATTCAAGCAAAGATTTGATGCCATCCACAGGTTTCTTTCATTTTCTTATCAACCAGCTTTATATGTGCATCACATGGATTTGTTTTACCTAATTATGATTAGAATGTCTGTAAAACTGCTTTGAGATGACTTTTTCATGATATTTTTGGCTATTTTTGCCAAAGACATTCTCTTTTTCTAGGGCAGTTTGCTGGCTGACCTAATCACTGATATTTTCATTAATATTCATCAGTTTGTTTACAGCCATCTGCATCATTATCACTCCGTGCAGAGTGAAAACAAGTAGAAAAAACTATTTCTTGAAGAAGAAAGGTAGGCTTTATTCAGCACAATTCAACAACAAGATTATTTAAAGTGGACTGAAGAAAAAATGCATTCAGACAAATATACAATGAAATCATCAAGGAAAAAGGCAAGTAAAACAAAGATAAATGTAGTGGAGTGGAAATTATTCATCAGGTGATAAAATTCCATTTGAAAGAAGCCGGAGTTGCAGCAGACCTGCGGTTCTTTGGTTTTTGTTCCCCATGAGAGCAACTCTGGTCCTGGATGTCACATGATGCACTAGAAGGTCAGAAATACATGTTGGGCCTAATCATCCCAACACACAGTCCAATTAAACTCTAGTTTATTGTGATCTAATTAAACTAATCCATAATATGATCCACATTAGTCAAATTTAAAATAACTGTTCATATAAACCAGCTGTTGGAAAAAACCCGGTTACCTGCTCATGAGCTGACACCACCAGGAGCACCGGCAGGAATAAACTACACCTGAGCAGGTGGCTGGTCTCTGCTTGCTGCCAGAGGTCCGGAGTGGACAGCTTGTTCTATGTATGTTCTGCTATAAGCAGGTTAACTTAATCTTGTTTCTGTCTTGCTTATTTGGGGTCGGTCCTCCTTGTAGCTGAGAGTAAAGCTTGTTACAGACAAGAAGCGAGAACTTTGTTTTTGTCTCAGTTTGCATTGGTCCGGTCATTTCATCCTCCACAAGCTTTGTCCAGGCCGGGAAGGGTTACTGCTGACCTGGTGATATTTAACCAGAACCTTTGTCCAGGTCTGAGCGTGCAGCAGTGTCCGTGTCTTTATTTCAGCTGTTAATTAAGTCAAACAAAAGCCAACAGGACACACAGGTCGAGAGAAATGATTATTATTGTGAAATTTCATGTGTTTGTCTTATTATCCCTTCTTTTTATAGTCGAGTTGCTTTATTTTAAAGTATTTTATGATTAAATCTGCACAACATGAGACAAAATGATTCCTTTGTCTTGCTGCCGTGTATGCAGCAAAATTTCGTTTGGTTCCACCAAATCTCAAGTTGGCAGTTCTGAGAGATGGAAGCAAATAAATATGTAAACAGCACTGAATGCTCAACAGTCTTATTTTTACTGCTTAATCCCAGTGTGTCCTGGGAACTTTAATCTCTCCATGTCAAGATATGATCATTAATTTAATGTTCACATTGCACTGCTCATATGTTTGATGTCTCTAAACTACATTCATAATGTAAATGAAAAAAGGGACGTGCTAATCTGGGGGAGCAGTGACAGTTACAGGTGTTCTTCAGTATACTTATATATGACTCAACACTCAAAGCTCTTGAAACACGGAGGTTTCCTGGAATCGATAAATAAAAAGCAGACGAGCGAAAGTTGAGAACTGCTGCTTTTCAGACAGATTGTTTCCCTCAGAAAAGTAGTTTAACTTCATATTTTTTTCCTGAGGCAACAAACTCTGAAATGCTGTTTTTGTAAGCAAATAAGATCAAAATCTGTCGATAAACAACTAATTTACTCCTTTGCATATTCTTGCACTTGCACATGGTTTTATTTACGATCATATTTCACTGTGAACATGTGAAAACTGCTTTATTGGTTTCTTGGAACTGCATCCTGTGCAGCTTTGGCTACTAACAGACCCAAAGCTGCAGCCTCGGTTCTGAGGACAAACCTTCTACTCCTCATTTAACTCCTCATTATATGTTTTTCTAAAAGTTCAAGCAGATGTGGTGTAATATCCCAAACATGGCTTGTTACCTCGGGACAACAGAAGCTAAAAAAAGGCTCGGAAAGATACAAGAATGAAAAAAGTAATAAGAGCCATTTAAAACAAATTCCCTGCATTTTCCCCACAAACTATTGGCTTTATTGGTAAAGTGGGGACATGAAAACCAGGAAGAATTTGTGACCAGGAAATAGTTAGGAGCATCTGGACAGGAATTTTTTATTATAGAAAAAAATGCTAAAAACTATATTTAAAAGTGTTTTTAAAACATTATGTTACCTAAATGGGTTATAGGTTGCAGGAAATGAAGCCATGGTCAAAAGGACTTTCCACAAATAATAAAATGACTTTAGAAAACATCACAAACTACTGGAATAATTTAACTTGATATTATAAATATTGAAGATATCTTTAAATCAACAAATATTTACATGCATTTAAAAAACAAAACAAGAAAAGGTGACTTAAATACACAGAGATGCAACAGCGTTACCATAGTAACGCAAACATTCATACCTATGCAGCAAAGAGGATGGGATTATTCTGAGCAGAATGCATGGACATAAATATTAGCAGATTGGAGGATATGCATCGCAATAAGACAAGATTAAAGAGTCTAATGGGTGCAGCACAATATTCTTCCTCATCAAGAAGAGTTTGTAGAGGAAAGCATCATGAAAAGTACTAAATAAAGACAAACTGCAGTTCATTAAATATCTCACTGAATGAAGTTGCAACATCACACCCACATACTTACAAATAGTCAATAACGTGTCAAGGTGACACAGATAAATAAGACAGTTACCACAGCTTTCCATGAAACTTCATTAAAACCGATAAATAAAAGCAAGCTGCATGCATTTGTTCTGAAAGGCCACTTTCAGAGAGCTCTACTAGCAGGTTAAGATGAGGCTTGACAAAACATCCTTACCTTTAAGTGTTTATGAAAAAATAAAAATAAAATGAGCAGGAAAAGTGAAAGACATGGACGCACTAATAATCTACATGTTTGGAGACAGACTGCTCTGA
Source organism: Melanotaenia boesemani (assembly GCF_017639745.1). NCBI lineage: Eukaryota > Metazoa > Chordata > Actinopteri > Atheriniformes > Melanotaeniidae > Melanotaenia > Melanotaenia boesemani. The sequence continues at coordinate 2,027,535 of NC_055683.1, forward strand.
CGAGCTGAACTAATTGTGTCATTAGTCTTAAACTGCATGTGCTACTCAGTTTTAGTTACAGTCATTCTCTATCTCTGCTTTCTAAAGAGTCCTTGATTATCAGAAAGAGTCAAAAGATTAAGCTACATGTGGAAAAATCTTCGTACCTATTTGGTAAAAACAATACACACAAAGTACTGGAAATAAGCGTCACTGCTTCACTGGAAAATCACCAGTTATTTAAGTTTCGTTCCAGCTGTTGACACATTTTCACTGCGAACGTCGAAAAGTCAGTGTCACAAATGTGGACATGATTTATCCTCTGAGTTCATGGTATTTGTGTAAAATATTGTAGAAATACAATGTTAGCATGGCTTATGTGATGTGTTTACATTGAAATCATATGAGACGGCCAGCTTATCGATGAGGATGAAGAGAGAACAAGCAGAGCTTCACACAGGAAGCTAGCAAGGGTTAAATCCTCTATTTGAATATTCTGTTTCATGATTAATGCTCTTGTGCATCTGCTGAGTGAGAACACATAGCACGGCCATCTGTCCTGGTGAGTGTGTGTATGTGTGTGTGTGTGTGCATGCACTTGGGAGTATGTTGAGAGGAGTAAAAGGAATGAACATGTGTGTGTTGAGTGATTTTATGTGTGAAAAAATTATATCAAAGATCTAGGCCAAACAGGCATGTGTTTGTGTGACTGGAGTGTGTGTGCATGATAAAAAAGAGAGCGTGTGGTATGGTGCATGTATGTTAGACTGTTATCTGGGCCAGCTTTTAGCTTCTAGTAAGAGTTTCCTCTGCAGACGTTTACAGGAATCCTCACCGCTTCCTCACGAATGCACAATCATTCATCACAAACCATCTAAAGAATTTGTGCATTTTTATGTCAGTACTTTAGTAATAATTTAGTAATTCTGTTGCACTTTTTGTTGCAATGACAATAGATGATAGAATAGAACAAAAGTTCTATTTTGTTCTATTCTAAAGGATGAACTTATCATCGTCGAGAGGCAAAGTGCTGAAGTCTTTTTACTGGGAGTAAACACGTAGGGAGAGAAAACAATCATGGTTAGAACTAAAATACAAGCCTTTTACAATGAAAGACAGTACTGACGTTCAGATACGTAGAAAAGTTTCTGTGCAAACCGATAGAAAATAAAATTCTTCTATTGGTGGACTTTTGACTTCCAAGTGTCTTTATGTTCTCTTCTCTCCAGTTAATGCCTAAACTCTCTGAAGTGTTTGGTATTCCTCAGGAATTATTAGTAAGAAGCAGTAAAAAGCATACAAGTGTTTTTATGTCAGAGTTACCTCTTAGCATGTTTACAAATACAAGATTAGAAAAATATTTCCACCATGTAAAATGCACCTTCCTGGTCTCACTGGTCCAGTGATCCCAGGTCAGTTTGGCTGTGTAGTGGATGGATGGATGGCAGAGCAGGTCATCCAATGACCGGAAGGTTGGCAGGTCGAACCCCACTCCCCCTTGTGTCCTTGGGCAAGGCACGCCACCCTCCTTGTTGACATCACTGATGTATGAATGTTTGGTTGTGGTAAGAGAAGCTGTTGGTGTGGGTTAGCTACCACTTTTCCATGAGTCTGCTCTGTCACACATGTAACCCAGCTTCACCAAGTCTGTGGAATTAATGAATGATGGTTTCACTTTGAGCTGCTTTGGATGCTCTGAAAAGTGCATTAGAAATCTAACCTTTTATTATTATGATGATTTTTATGGAGGAGTAAAAGTGCCACAATGAAATAATTAAATGTGTCATTAAATAATTAAAATGACAATTAAATACATTAATGTGTTATTAAATGCATCACTATTTAATTACAATACCAATGCATGTAAAAACTAGTGCTGGGCACGTTAACGCAACGCTTAATTAACGGCGTTAATTCTTTTAATCGCGCGGTAAATTTTTTTTTTCTGGCCGCTGGCTTTGATGACAGAAACATGGCGTCCATGTCTCTCTTCCCTGCTGCAGCGGTGCGTCTGACGTGATCGGGAGAGAGCGGGTTTATTAAAATAAAGCGATGTTTTCTGTCTGGAACAGGAAGAAGAAAAAAAGAACCGACGTTTCTCTTTGTCAAAATACATGCAGATGGAAAGAACATCGTAATTTTTGGACGGGAAACTTTTTTATTATTATTTTTTTTAATAAATACGGTTTTAATTTATGTAAGACAGCAAAGGTAAGACGTGTTTTCTGACTTTTACAAACGTGAAGCATAAATCGGGTCTTCTTCTGCCTCTGGTTCGGTGAATCTTGGTCTTAGCGAGATGAAACTTCCAGCTGTGGAATCTGTGAGATGTGAGCTTTCAGTAGAGGAACCATTTGTTCGTGTTCATGCCGTGGGGTGGACACGGGGAAACATCATCTGTGTTTACATGTTTTTCGGACTTTGTGTAGCTGCTCTTTAAATAATTTGTTGTCTTAACTGTGTTTGTTGGTGATAGAAATGGTTTTACTGAGCTGGTAGCTGAGATTCTGGACTTTCTGTGGATACCACACATGTTTATAGTTACATCTACAGACCTGACGCTACACCCGGAAACAAGATGTTAACCCCTTAACTCCCGGTAGCGGAGGCTGCAGGTGCAGAGGTGAAGCTAAACTGTCAAGCTAAGAATGAAAGTTTAGAGAAATTATAGACCAGAAACCTGGATAATGAAGCAGTGACGGTGCATGGATGGAAGTTATTGTGCATATTGTGAATATTTCGCTCTCCTCACCATCTAGAAGCTGTGAGATTCTCATCCTGCTTTCTGTCTGTTCACCTGATGCTGATATTCATCACATATTGTTCCTTCTGTGTTTAGAAGGAAGCAGCTTCACAGCTTTAAATTCATCCTGCTGACTTTTTACCTTTTAGTTAGTAAATCCTGAACATTTCTTCCTTCTTTCTCATAAATATGTGATTTTATATGAAGAAATATTTTAACTGTTGCTGTTTAAAGAGAAAAGTGCTGCTAAACCTGTTTATGTGTTTAGTGCAGGGGTCTGCAGCCTTTCCAATCCAAAGAGCCATTTTTCCCTCAGCCTGCTAAATAAAACTCCTTTAGAGATGCAAATGTTACCAGACTTTTCAAAAAGGAAACTTAATATATATTTTAATGAAGAGCCACCATAGGATGTTTGTTATTTTTGAAGAACCACATTTTTATTTCCATTTTTAAGGTTTTAAAATAAAGAAAAACACAAAACCTTTATTAAAAAAAGAGGATAAACAGACTTTCTGCTAAGGAATGTAGATATTTGTGGAAAATGATGTAAAAGAAAGAAAAAAAAGTCCATGTTTTCCAACCTAATGACAAGAAAGAAAGATTTAAAAAAAAATATTTTAGCCACGTATTTAGAGGCTTTGTGGAAGGTCCAGAGAGACACTTGCAGCTCCAGAGTTGCAGGTTGGAGACCCCTGATGTCGTGTTTGTAAACCAAAACTTACTGCATTTTCTTTTTATAGCTGTAGGCCTTTTTTTAAAGGAAAGAGACATTTTGCGCGTAACGATGCGATTAATCGCGATTAAAAAAATTTTAATCGTTGCCCAGCACTAGTAAAAACATATATATTTATTTCAATATTTAATTAATTGTTTCATGGTCCTGTGTTGCAGTGCGTCGTGAATTTAGTCCATCAAACTCAGTGGGGGGGCTAATGCTAATCCCGTTTGATCCACTGCTTTGGTCCTGAATTGAGAGGCTGGAGAGAGATGATGGACGATTTTTGTGAACTTTTCAGGGAGATGGTGAGAAACATTTTAGAGCTAGCAGATGATGTGGAAGCAGGACCTGCCGACCCAGAGTGTGTAGGGAGGAGAGCAGAGGAATATTTTTAAGTTGCTGGGCTTATTTCGTCTCTTTCCTACCAAAATAATTATCATAAAGTGACTGCAAGTTTAGAAGAAGTACTCCACCGCTTCTCTGGTACCAGGGCACAACAAGCAGAACACACACAGGGAACGGGGTGTTTGGAGTTTGACCCGACTGCAGTGCTGGAGCACCAAGTAGGAGTTCTGTTAGAGTTTCTGCAATCAAATCCGTTGCCTCTCTCAGCAGCTCCTTCACCTTGCACACTGCGGTTGCTAATAAAAATTTTTCTATGGGTTTGTTTAATAGAGTATCTCAACCAACGCAGAGGAGTGGCGCCACACAGTGTATTGAAATGTGTTCACTAGCTCTGCATTGATCCATTATCTGGAGTGTATTTGCCTGGACTTGTGGTAAGGGTGACCAATCAGGCGTCAGGATTTGCCCACTGACTTTGATGGACTAGGTTGACAGATAAAATAAATTCATGATGCACTACAGCACAGGACCATGAATAATTAATTAAATAGTGAAATAATTATATATGTTTTTACATACATTCATTTGTATTTTAATGAATAATGATACATTTAATAAGGCCTTCCCATTGCTCATAATTAAGTTTTTTTTGGTTTGTTTTTACAATCTGTAGCATCAAAACAGAAAGAGAAATTTTATAACTGTGAACCAATCTACTCAATGCCTCCACTTGTTCAGAGAGGCTTCTCTGCTGAGCAAATAATAATAAAAACTGTACAATAACAAGAAAAACAATAGGCTGCAGAAGGATTTTGAATTGCATTCTTGATTTAACTGGGAGCTTTAACTTGATTTAGCTGCTGTAAGAACGAGGTGACGAGGTGAAAGGAGGGGGTGATGATGGAAGCAGCTGGATTCTGGACCATCTGAAGCTTATGGAGGGATTTCTGAGGAAGATCAAGACGGAGAAAACTGCAGTAATCAATCAAAGTTGTGAACAAGAATACAAGCAGTACGGGTGGTGAGGAAAGGGGGGAGACCAGAGGTGTTGTGTGGATGGAAATATTCAGACTGAGTAACTGATATGAGCTTGAAATGATAATGTGCTGTTGAGGATGACACCCAGACTATTTACCTGAGAGGAGGGGGTGCTGGGGGGCCATCGATGGAGAAACTATTAACCTTAGAAAGAAGAGATGTAGTTCCACTGAGGAGGATTTCTGTTTTACTGCTGTTTAGTTTAAAAAAGTTGGAAGTGAAGGTGGTAAGGGAGGAAGGAAGATGGGTGGAACTGGGTTTGCTAGGGAGGTAGAATGGGGTGTCATCCGCAAAGCAGTGAAAATGGATGTTGTATTTACGGAAAATGTTGCCAAGAGGAAGGAGATCGATAATGAAGAGAAGACGCCCCCGGACTGAGCCCTGGGGCACACCTGATGGAGGGAGAGGAGAGGTGGGATCTAAAGGACTTGAGTTGAAAATAAAAAACATTATTTGTGAAAAATTATATTAAAAAAGAAAAAAAAAACAGAGTAGGAGAGTCTGGGCCTTCTTTTAAAGGAAAAGGACATTTTGCAGGTAGCATTGTGATTAATCATGATTAAATTCTAAAATTTTTTAAAATTTTATTTGTTGCATATATATGTGTGTGTGTGTGTGTGTGTGTGTGTGTGTGTGTGTGTGTGTGTGTGTGTGTGTTAACCACATCCTACCGATTTTCCTCATATCTTTTCAGATCTCAGAACTTCTCTGGCTTGGTGATATGGGCCATAACAGTGACATAACAGTGTTATGTCCATTCCTCAAGTACCACCACCCTGCATGTCTCCAACACACCTGATTCAGATTAACACACCTCCTCAACAAGTTCTTTGCAAACCTGTTAATGAATCATTCATTGCCGCCAGGTGTGTTAAAGTATGGAAGCATCTAATACACGCAGGGCAATGATACTTGAGGATTAACAAACACTGTGTAAAGAGTGTATGATATTCTTTGGCTTTATCTTGATACACAATATACATATCAATATTTTTAAGTCTCTAAAACACTATAAACGTTTATTTTAACCTCATCATACACAAAAGACAGATTAACTCTGTTAAAAGGGAAAAAATCATAATAACGTTCAATTTAGCAAGCTATTTATTATGGAGCAGGAGCCTGCACTCGTAAACTTTTAACAAAAGAGAGTGTTTCCCTACAGTTATACTAGGCAGGTAAAGAGTTGCAAAGATGTGCAGAATCCGCAAGAATTGGCTGAATTTGTGTTGAAAGTTGCATTCACATCTCAAAATGCTGGAGTGACTGGTATGTCACGTAGGACTCATTAGTCTTAACTTTGAAAAAATGTCTCTTTCCACTTTTCACCCATGATCCATTCAGAGATTACCACATGTACACCATTAGCTAGTTGTTACGTCTCATTTCTACAAGAAGTTTATAATGTTAGTGGTGGATGTTCATTAACAACCGATCAACAGGGAAATCACCCTGTACTCTCTTAAATGCCAACTTTTACCATGTTGAGCTGGAAAAGCCATGAAATTAATTTTAAGTGACACAGTGATGAAGCGACCTTCACATTTGCATCAAAGAGACACCACAGAAAGGTGTGATAAGCACTCAGAAAATGACAAATGACTGTCCTCACAAACACTCTGCAGCGTGCTGACATTTTACTAAAAGATTGGACAGCATACGTGCATGTGTTCAAGTGTGCTTGTGAGTAGTGACACTTCATTGGTCAAATCCTATCTGACTCCAGTACACAAAGGCACGCTCAAACCCCCTGAGTCACACAGTAATTAACCTGTGACAAATATCTGGTGCTAACCACCCCTGACACAATTCAGACTTCTTTAGATTTAATTTGTTTTTGACGCAACATTAAATAACAATATCTAGAACTTCCTGTTAGACTATCAACTGGCCTTTAAGGCCAACAGAACAATGACTCTTTAATATGTGTTATAATCAGTGACTCTGTTAACATCTGAATGATCTGTTTGGTTTGAGGAATTCTGCGTGTATGAATATTCTTTTTTTTTTCTTTTCATATTTCATATTTATTTATTTTGTATAACATCCCATCTGGTTTACTTTTTTGTGCAGTCACAGTGTATTTTTATGAAGAAAAAGAAAGTAATGACAGAAGAACTTATGGTGGAAAAATCAAAACAGAAATGATGCTGTTTCGATTATAATGATCAGTGTTGATTAGCAGAGTATTGATGAGGTACTTTTACAGCCTGAGAGCATACACTGAAAGCAGCACGACAGATTTTCTTACTGAGGCGCCCCCTAGTGGCAGCTAATCCAGCATCCATCCGTCAGGTCTCTTCTCTGAGCTCCCTCCAGCCAGTAAAAGTCTGTGTGATTTGGACTCTTGTCTTTTCTCTTGCTCCGTCACTTTCTTGTTTTTTCTTTTCCTTCAGAAGGTCCCTTTGCTGAATCAGAAATGGTGTTTGTTCAAAAAGGCCAGTGTGCTGATATCCAGTTGCTGGCGAATGACGGGTTTATTTTTAGTTTAGATCATTGAACAGGGACCATGTGCAGCAGCATTTCTCATGAAGGAAATTATGCTGTGTAGCAGACTTTTACCGGGCTGTACCAGTAAAGTGGACTGTTGCAGCAGAAAAAATTAAAACCTTGTGAGCAGGGTAAACTTATATCTCAATGTTTCCTGTATTGCTGGGATTTTAGTCACAGATATGTTGGGGCCTCTGAGCCATCGGACAGGTCAGTTCTGTCCCAATGAATGTAGAGCATTCATTATGACCCACAATCCTCCGTCGTGTTGCACCCTAATTTCACAATTGGTAAAAATGACCCGACAACCACGACAGGTTGCATGAATCGTTAGAGGAACAGAGAGGCTGAAAACAATCATTCTACATGACTGATTCATTATCTATCTTAAAACCATTTTGTTTTCATTTTTGTTGTTCAGGGCTGAACGGTGGTGTGACGTGTCAAGATGACAGATAAATAAGACACAATTAGCACAGCTTTCAGTGAAACTGCATGAAAATACTCAATTAGTTTTCAGTCCGTTGCAACCTCTACAAAACCAAGCTTCACATGCATTTCTGGGGTTGCCAAAATTGCAGCCTGGGGTGAGGTCTGAAAGGCCACTTTCAGAGGGCACTACTGGCTTAATTGACCCATAATGGACAAAGTGGTACAGATAATGAATAAATTTTTGTTTTTCACATTAGATAAATAACCTGAGAAACTAATTATTAACTGGAGAAAGTGTTGGCTGATAACTTCATAACTGATTTTCTGTCAGCCGAGTAATGAACTGATTCAGTGATGAAATATTATGCTTTACAAGCCACTGGTTTTGGGAGAATTTAAAAATATGTATATTTTGAGATTCATAAGGGAGCCCTGGGTATCAAAGATTAAATGAAATACTGTTCTTTATACATAAGATAAGATAAGATAAGATAAGATGTAGAGGAGAGAAAATAGTAAAAGATGCAGTCAAATTAACGTCCAAGAAAAGAGTCTAAAGAGGACGAGTGAATTGAAAAAAGAACAAAAGAATAAGTCTAATGAGCTGGTGGTGAGGAGGTGAAGTGGTGACGAGGATTAGAGGAAAGAAGTCGGCAGACTGGAAGAGATGAGAGAAGAGGAGCGAGAGGAGATGAAGGACAGTAGATGGAGGTAGACAGAGGTGAGTGTGGGGTTGTTCAAACAGGGAATTAATCATTCTGGCAGGCCATCTGTCTGCAGCTCTCTGCCACTCACACACACAATCCTCCCTCCGACATGAATGCAAAGACGGTTAAACACACAGTTCAAGACGAATCAGATCTCTGTAGTTTCTACATTTGGAGCTGTTGTTAAACACAGATGTGCCCGTCCACCATGTCCACTGATATTTATCATCAAATTTAATCAAACAAGATGATTTGTGGCTTTAGCTGTTATTTCTGCTTATTCTTATAAAAACTTTATTTTTTCGCAGTCTAATTATACATGTAGTGTTAAAATGATGAATTCCCATAAGGCAGCACCTCTTCGCCCAAAGAAGAAGAGCATTAAATTTGACTATAAAATAGCTTATTTTGGGCTTCGATATGACATTTGTGCAATCTTTGCTTGTTTTCAGAAAAACTATAAAAAAAATCTCAACCAGCGTTTATTATCATACAGTGTCTGCCTTCACATTTCAGCAACAACTTTATTATATCTCATCAAAGGACAATCCTATGGAAATAAAAGTTATTTTTCCTATAAACAAAATAACACCACACCACATGAAACGAAAAGCAAAACAATGCAGAACGCAGTTTGGATGGAGTGGAAGAGACGGGTACTGGACACATTCTGGTCAAATTGTGTTAGTTTTTAATACAAAAGTAAACAGAGAGAAAAGACTGGCTCCCACCCATCCATCCATCATCCGTCCGTCCGCCCATCCGTCCGTCCGTCCATCCATCCATCCGTCCGTCCATCCATCATCCGTCCGTCCGTCCATCCGTCCGTCCATCCATCCATCCGTCCGTCCGTCCGTCCATCCGTCCGTCCGTCCATCCATCCATCCGTCCGTCCGTCCATCCCTCCGTCCGTCCATCCATCCATCCGTCCGTCCGTCCGTCCATTCGTCCGTCCGTCCATCCATCCGTCCGTCCGTCCGTCCGTCCATCCATCCGTCCGTCCGTCCGTCCATCATCCTTCCGTCCGTCCATCCGTCCGTCCGTCCGTCCATCCACCCATCCATCCATCCGTCCATCCATCCATCATCCTTCCGTCCGTCCAGCCGTTCGTCCGTCCGTCCATCCAGCTGTCTGTCCATCCGTCCGTCCATCCATCCGTCCGTCCGTCCATCCATCCATCATCCATCCGTCCGTCCATCCATTCATCCATCCATCCAGCCATCCATCCATCCATCCATCCGTCCATCCATCCATCCATCATCCTTCCGTCCGTCCATCCGTCCGTCCATCCACCCATCCATCCGTCCATCCATCCATCATCCTTCCGTCCGTCCGTCCGTCCGTCCATTCGTCCGTCCGTCCATCCATCCGTCCGTCCATCCGTCCATCCATCCATCATCCTTCCGTCCGTCCAGCCGTTCGTCCGTCCGTCCATCCAGCTGTCTGTCCATCCGTCCGTCCATCCATCCGTCCGTCCGTCCATCCATCCATCATCCATCCGTCCGTCCATCCATTCATCCATCCATCCAGCCATCCATCCATCCATCCATCCATCCGTCCATCCATCCATCCATCATCCTTCAGTCCGTCCATCCGTCCATCCATCCATCATCCTTCCGTCCGTCCAGCCGTTCGTCCGTCCGTCCATCCAGCCGTCCGTCCATCCGTCTGTCCATCCATCCATCCGTCCGTCCGTCCATCCATCCATCATCCATCCGTCCGTCCATCCATTCATCCATCCATCCATCCGTCCGTCCGTCCATCCATCCATCATCCATCCGTTCGTCCATCCGTCCGTCCGTCCGTCCGTCCGTCCCTCCATCCATCCATCCAGCCGTCCGTCTATCCGTCCATCCATCCATCATCCGTCCATCCATCCATCCATCCGTTCGTCCATCCGTTCGTCTATCCGTCCGTCCGTCCGTCCGTCCATCCATCCATCCATCCATCCATCCATCCATCCATCCATCCATCCATCCATCCATCCATCATCCATCCGTCCATCCATCCATCCATCCATGACAATAAAGTTTTTTTCTATTCTATTCTATTCTGTTCTATTCTATTCCTGCTTATACCACTACAGGGGGCTGGAGCCGTCCCATCAGCTTGACGAGACTCATTAAATGTTTTTAAACAAACATGCTTGATTAAAATAATTGTTTCTAAAAATATGATTTCTTTTCTTAAAACAAGGTTGTTTTCATTTGTTTATTTTTTTTCAATGTTTGCCTTTGACTTAAATGAGAATTTTTTATTTTATTTTATTATTATTTATTATTATTATTTATTTATTTATAAAAATAAAGAAACACAAGTCCAAACATAGTTCATTTCAGTCCAGTTCACTATTGTTCTATGGTTTTAGCATAAAATTCTAAAGAACGGTTCCAAACACTGGTGAACACATAGCAGAGCAGCTGAACTCTACTAAAAGCACTTTGAGAAATCAAAGAACGGGTTCCTCAAAGTGCTTCCTGATTGGTCCAGATGAGAGTGGGCTTTCAGAAGCATGTGGATGATGTCGTCTTTACGATCAGAAAACTGTAACGGGTCCTGGACTTGATATTAAGATGAGCCAATAACGGCTCTGAGGAACTTTTATGATGATTTATGATGTTTTTCATTTCTTTTTCAGACAGTTGTAATATTTTTATGCTACAACTCCAAAGATTGAATTCATAATAATGGATTTAATTTAGAATACATGAGAATCTTTTTTTAAGAAATAAAGTTTGTTGTCATTATTAATTTAATTTTTTATGTAAATGTCTAATTTAACTTTCCTTTCTTTGTGTGACATGAGACTTAAAAACGTTGCTTACTTTAGCTAGCGCATCCAAGTACAATAATTGTGGGTAAATATGCACGAACCACAGTGTGAACCCCAAACCGCTAGTTTCCTCCTTCTCAGCTGAACGATAAACAAGAAGAGAGAAAAGCCGATCAGCTGATCATCGACAGCCGTCGTCAGGAGAGGGAGGGGGTGAGGAGGCCACGACCAGAGCGTGACATTTGTGCAAACTACGTGAAAAGTTTTTTAAAAAATGTGGGAAAAGTGCAGGTGTTAAACCCTCTCGCCAGTAAACATGGGTGTTAAAGCATCCTCATCTCCCACGGGTTTGATGCCCTCATCAGAGCCAGTCGACTCACTTTTTCCATGTTGCCTCTAGACTGTTATTAATGCATGTTAATGCATAAAAGATTTTAAAGCAGTTAATTAAATTAATTAATTACCGCCGTTAACATTACTTATGACAGCCTTAATTATTACAAATTTCTAATTTTATACAGAGATTCACCTCAGGCGTCAAGCTGGCTTTAACCTGCACTGCTCACCTTTACCTGGTTTATCTTTAAAGAACATAAATACTCTCTGATAATTACATTTTACTTTCTGTGCAACCACAAGGTCTGTTTGAACCCTCGTGGATCTTGGTCTCGCCTCTTGGAGACATGGTGAAGTGGATAAATATCTGTTGTCATGTGCTGTGTTTTTGCTTTAGTATGGTTCATTGTCTTTATTTTTATTTTGTAGTTCTTTCCCTGGTGTGTTTTATTTTCCTGTTCAGTAGCTCACCTGGTTTTAATTGTTAACTCACTCCACCTGCATCTCATTAGTGGTGTTCCAGTTATGAAGCCCTTGGTTTCAGTCAGTGTTTGTTAGATCATCGTTGTGTTTCCTCATCGCGTCTCCTTTGTTTCAGCCTCGTAAAAGTTTCTTCATTAAAAGCTTTATCCCTGCACCCGTCTCCCTCCTGCCTTCTCCACCCTACATTCCTCACATCCCACCATCCATGACAGTATATGTGTTACGGAAGAAGAACCGATGAAAAAAGTTTCAGGCTCTCCTAAACGTGAGATTTTTCTGAAATGATGCAGCTATAGCTGTAAACTGCTAGCGGATTAAATTTTTGAGACCTTGTTTCAGTAGATGCTTCGTACGTGCATGTCGAAGTATAAAAACATCCAATAAATCAGACTTTTAATTGCCTGTGATGACTAACGTCATCCTGGAGCACAAAGACGCGCTGCCTTCAGTAAGTGGTTTGAAACAGCCAGAAACCTCTTTGAGACTGTTTCACCCGATTAGCACCAGATTCTACGACCTATAAACTTTCACCTGAACGCTCTCCAAGCAATTTCCCGTTGATCCGAAAAGCCATGCGGCGAGGTGACAGACCTGCTTTAACTTGTTGTTATAGACTCAGGTACTAACTGCGAACTTTTGAGTTCAATGTTGAGTAAACCAAGCTCATTATTTCGTGATAACCTGTTATTGTTAGTTGCATGTGGTATTCTGTTTACTTGTAAATGGCATACCTACAGAAAGTCCTTTTTCCTTCACAGTAGGTCTAAAAAGTAATTTAACAATTATCAATAATTATCAAACCAACAACAAGATACTTATCTCATTATCTTGAAATAATGATCCAGTTTAACTAAAAGTCACTGACAAAGTGCTGCAACAATTGTGTGAATTGTGTGACTGTTACATTGAATTTTGAAGTGAGCAAATTGTTTTAGGAAGAAAACTGTGAATTATTATGAAGTGAAAGACCAAGAAATCTAAATTAATACCTTAGCTGCCAGAAATCCCACAAAGAGTCCACAGTGAAAAAGGAATAGGCTGAAATATAAGGCTTTATTTTTGCTGTACTCAAACGTGATTCACAACTTTTACAACAACCTTAATTTTGGAGTCAGCGTACCTGATCTAAGGTCACAAAAAGGGGCAACACCTGAATATTTGGCTTTCTTTATCAACATCTAGTACCATCCAAAAACCACTACGGATCGTCTGCTGCAGATTAAACTTGTTATTTGGAAGAAGACATACTGACTGGAAAAAACATGCAGCAACTTTCTAAATCAGGGAGAAAGCAATTTAACGCGTATGAAATTCCACTCAGACGACAGAAGGAAAAACATACAAGGTTATTTCTTTTGGTTTTGGGAATGTTCTTCCTGGTTTGGAAGGTAGAAATACTATCACATTTATAACAGAAAAATATCATGTGACGTGACATATTAGGTTTTTGTAGATCTGGACTGTAAGTTATTTGGCATTTTCAGATTTATTCACAATGCCTAAAATCAGAAATGTTGGGAAGCTGAATGTATGACTTCCAAAGCCTTAAGTAAATTTACAGAATCAATATGCTGAATTCCTGAGAGTAAGGCGTTCAGTCTTCTTATATCTACATCTTTCCCAGGCTCTCACTTGAAGCTGCTTTCAGAGTTTGAAACATCACTCTTGTTGAAAATCCTCTCTGGAGGAATGGATTCAGTGTGTGGTAAGAAGAGCGATGGCCAGCGATCAGAAGGTCCAGATACGACCGGGAGCACAAACGGGTTAACACCTGAGTAGCAAGTCATGGAAAAACTCATGGAAAAGCTATATAATTGATTAACCTCCAAATAAAATAAATAAATAAATAATTAAAAATAGTAGTGCACACACACACACACACACACACAAACTGTTGTTTGTCGGGCCCATATGACTGAGGTCGTTGCAGGTGCACCTGATTTTAACGGTCCATCGAAATGAAACGTGACTGTATGTGGGAACGGATATGTGACTGTCTCTTCACCCTGATCCTTCGGCTCACCGTCGGGATCCCGTCCCGTTCCTTCGACTTTTATCCACCCTGAAAACCTGATGAACTAATAATAATAATAATAATAATAATGATGATGATGATGATGATGATCAACCTGTTCCATTCTGTTGAATTTATTTCTGGTGGCTCTATATGCATTTACCTGAGCAATTTCAGGTAAACAGCCAAAAATAATTTCCTAGTTTAAAGTATCAAATGCTCTGTAAAAGCCAGAGAAGAAATGCCAAAATTTAAACTGTACTGAAGGTCAGTTTTCTGCAAGTATATATATATATATATATATATATATATTACTGTTACTTACTTTTAATTATGCATGTTCAACATTTTTCTCCCTTACAGTTTCCCTTAAAACTCTTAAAAAGGGTGAAAGGGTTAATAACTCCTCTACCTTTTGGAGCCTTTGCTTCCAGATGCGTGTCTCTGTCGTGGTGCTTCCTCTCAACGGGACTTCTTACGTTGTTTTCTTTCGTTACAGCCACACTGTCTCCACACAGAGACACAGCTTTGTTTTCTTCAAACACATTCTCTGTTTCCAAAGTCCACGTTTCCTCTAGCTGTTTTTTGTGGTTGTTGACAAAGATGAGTCGCTCCGTCAGGCTGCTGGAGAACAAGTGAGGTATGCACTCGCCAAAGCGCTGGCAGTGCATTGTGGGACTTGTAGTATTATGGTATCAGCCAGCCAGCTCTGATAGTGAATAAATACGATCATGCAGGCCAAAGATAATTCATTCATGGCCCGGATGTGGGCCGCGGGCCTTGTGTTTGACTCATGTGCTTTAGGGTGTTTTCTGGTTCTTTTCAGGTGTAGCAGCTGTTTAGTTTCTGATCAGCTGTGATTGCAGCTGCTGTGGTTTTGATTTCTACCTTTTTTCTATCTTTTCTCTTCTTACTTCTTCTCTATCCACGGTTTTCCTTCTGCTGTTTCTCTGGTCCGGTCCAGCAGTTATAAGCAAAACATATTTTACAGTAATAATAAAGAATAATGTTTGAGATTCAAATGGAGCCCCATATCCAGAAGCATTAAAGAGTAAAAGAGTAAAGTTCAGCCAGCCCATCATCCTGCTGTCATGATGCTGGACAGGACAGGGTAAAAAAATGGCCTCTCCGCTGAGCTGACAGGCTGAACATGGCTCCTGATTGGCTGCTACGGATACGAACCCACATGATTAGGTGAACTGGGTGGTACCTCCATGTGCAATAGGATATTTCAAAGTTTGCCAATGTAGTGAAATAAAAATTAAATAAAAGTTTATTCTTTAATTACATTTAATATTTGGTGAAGTTTTGACACCTGGGCCAGACTTGGTTTTGAGAATCGTCCTTTGCTGGAAGTCCATATGAAGGTTGGTTAAATCACATTTTGGAGCTTTGCATCACAAGACAAGAGATCAGGCTGCAGAGGATGAACCAGCCAGCGTTGAGCCTGGAGAAACCTGCAGCGTTCTCGTTGCTGCGTGCATGTAACAGAGATCCTGAGGGGAAAGTGGTTGGAAGTTACCATCTACCACCAGCATAATGCTGCGAGTGAGCGTGCCGAGTTCCCACCACCTCTGGTGAGATGATGAAGCCCACAGTGTCAACAAAAGGATAGCCAGAGAGCATGTCTCTAACAGATACTGACAGAGGCCTTAAATTAAAACCTTGGCCCTTACTTTGTGCTCGTTGGGTTACATGTATTATGCAGTGGCCTGTTACCACCAGAGCCCAGGTGGGACCGATCACTTTTCCTTTTAAGTATCAGCAGTTCCCTTTTCCTTAGTTTAGCTCTGAGGAACGGACGCTTTTCCAAACACATTTCTCTGCCTCCCTTGAAAGGCTTTTCTATGTCTCTCCAAGTTTTTGACCTCATTCTTTCTGCCCGTTATTATTTTGGCTAACTTCTGCCCAGTTCGGTTAATTCTTTTTAACTCTTTTCTCCATCAAATCTTCCACCCTTTTCTGTAATTGTTTCAGTTCCTTAATTCTGCTTCTTTTATGTTCTTTGGCGTATTTCAGGCTGGGTGTAGAATGTTTGTCGGGCTTAACAATATTCACATTTTTTAAGTATTAGTTTCTATTTCAGGTCATTTCTTGACTGTTAGGCGTTATGGTGTCACCGGCTCATGACATGCACATGGCTAATCAAAATAATGATTTCATTATATTCCTAGAAATGCAGGTGTGAGTTCTTCCACCGGCTCTGTGTCGCAGATGGATCTGTTTGATACTTACAAGGGTCATAAAGTTGAATCTGCTCTATCATGTCGATTTCCTGGAAACAGTTCAGGTCAAACATTTCCATTTGGACGTGATTAAAAACTGTGTGAAACTCCTGTCTGTTTATTAAATATGCTGTAAAAATCCTTTCATGCATTAAAATAAGATGTAAATGGACACTTTTGCCTGATTTTTCAATGATGCCTTCATCTAGTCCTGAATTCGTCGTAATCTCTGTTTTTACCTTCAACAACACCTTTAAATATTATAAAGTTATGTTTGAAACACTGGAGTAATATTGGAGTGATATTCGTCTCACATGTTTGAAGTGAAAACTGATTCTGTCTTTTGAACAAGTGAATAAGAAATGTCCTGTGGACCCACATATAAAAAAAATAAATAACTTTTAATATAACAAATGGAAAAGGCTGGACAAGTTCATTTGTACAGAACATTTTATGTACAAGACTATTGTAAGTGCTTTACATAAAACATTAAAAGCTTTACAGCGAGGTGTAGGAAGCTATAACAAGTGCATTGAAAAAAAAAACTTTTAAAAGAAAAAAAAGAAATAATAAAAAACCTTTAAGGGCATTTCATTTTTTATATGTATGTCGAGGTGCTGCTGAGCCTGGACAACATGGTTGGTATGAACCTTGGACACAGTGGACAGAAAATCCCAGCAGGTTCTGCATTTCTTTAACTGCAGATTTTCTATCGGACAAAACAGACGGCTGCATCTACAAAAGACAGAATAGTTGTTGGTTAAGACAGTTTAAACTTCACATCAGCTGAAATACAACATCCCAACAAGACCTATAAACATAACAAGTGCATATATATATATGTATAGATGAACATGAATAGTCTCTTTTCTCAGGGTTAAGATGTCTCCAAATCAGTAAGGTTTAGCTCAGTCAAAATTTCTCCCTGAACCCTCCTAGTTCGTTGATAACGATTGGCTGTACCAGTTGGGTGGTCCTTTATTTAATCCAATGCTCAATTAGTCACCTCCAACTATGCAGTACCCACTATATGAGGATAAAGTAAAAAAATGTGTTGAAAAGAAGAAGGATCATCTCCATTAGGAGCATATACTGACACTAGATTAACCTGAACAGAAAAAACAGGACCACTCAAAATGATCAACCTGGGTTTAAGGGTCAATATGTTGACCAGAAACGGAATAAATGTATGAATTTCTAACAGCACTCCTTCAGCATGGGAGTTGAAACAGGCAGAGAAAACTTGTCCTGGTCATCTATTTTTAATTCTTCTTATATCTTATTGAACTAAGTGTATTTCCTGCAGTAAAACAATCTTGGATCCCATCTGTTTAATTCTGCCAAGTATAAGTTTCACTAATTTATTTAGACCCCACATGTTCCATGTTCCATGTTGAAATTGTTGATCTGACTTACCTGCATCTAGTGAAATAAAAATTTTGATCAGACGTAGTGTCTGTCTGGTGTTTTCTGTATAGACAGTTAGTATTTGACAGAAAAAAACAAAAATTAAGACACTGATAGAAAATTCCCACCCACAAAAAAAAAAAAAAAAAAATCTCTATTATTGCGCATAGTAACCCTTGTGAACATCTAACTCTGGTTATGTAAGACGTTTTTCCCACAGTGGAGATGCTAACGTACACGTCTATACACACCTTCGCATATAGGCTCACAAATCATGGAAAGAAAACAACGACCATCCCTCATAAAACATGAGATTCATGTTAAAACAAAGAGTGCAGTGTAAAATACATCTATGCATAGATGCATACACAAACACACACAAGTGCACATAAAATGACGGGTGGCTTTTTTATTTAACCCTATAGCCAAATTTATCTAGACTTCTTTTGAAAAAGAAAGAAAAAAATACTTTTTTTAACCTATTTGTAGCTATAGTGCTCTTAACTGAAATTCCCATTCACCTGCCTGTAATTAAAACCCGGGGTGAGTGAGGATAGGATGAGTAGGTTCTCACATGTTCTGGTCTGCATAAGCAAAGATGGTGAACTCAAAGCAGGGTGTAGCTTTTGGACATAGTCCTCTGCCTCCTTTAGGGTCTTGAAGATGAGGTGTTTGTCCTCATGTGTGATGATCAGGTACACTGGATCTGTAGCAGATATTCAGTACGTGAAGAAGCTCAGGCACTGGCTACCATACCTCACCTCTTTCTAAGTGTCGTCTCTCAGTCTTTAAAGTTTCTGATTTTTAGGTGGCTTGGTCTTCTTTCGATTACTCAAAGCAAATTAACAGTTATGAAAGTTGTCTTTTAAAGTGTTCCTTCAGAAATCTCCATGAGCCAAGTTCATGCACATTTGGACACCCCTGCCCAAGCAGCAACCTCCGCCTGTAAAATGTGAAGCCTATGCAGAAGTCCAAAAAGCTGCAGTTCCCCCCTCATCCACTAGGGGCTCCAAAACAGAGCAAATCCCCATAGACTCCCATGTAAAAAGACCAACTTTTAAACATGTTTAAAGCCTGGTACAAAAATCCATTTTAGGATTAAAAGGTCAAGTTTACCTTCATGATAACTGTGAGGGGGGTGAATTATTTTTCTAACTCATCCGTTTAGATGTTATTTCATTTTGAAATTCTGCATAATTAGGGGCGTGTCCTTTTGAGTGACATGTATCCAATATCCGCGGCAAGAAGGGAGAGTGCAGCACAACCGCGGTTTTTAGCCGGCTAACAGCGCGCCCTAGCTTTAGCCTGCCTACCTCCGTTAGCTGGTTAGCTACCGTTGTTCAGGGTTAGCTCGGTTAGCTCTTAGCTACAGGCAGCTCGGAGTTTGATAGGTGTCAATCATCCACCCCCACCTTCACAGTCTCCCTCTCAGCTCCGCCTCTTTACCCATTTTTGGATTTTCTGGGGATGACGACACTCGTGACGCTGCCAAGATGGCGACGGTGGGAACGTCCAATGAGCTTCATTTTTGCTCTTCAGAAACCAACGGGTGACGTCACAGAGGCTCCACCCGTCTTTTAGGCTCCTGCCCTAACCAGTCGCTAAGAATTTATCCTCCTTTTGTTCACACTTTACCTCCCATCCTCTCTAGCTTCCACTGTTAGTTTCTTTTCTGTCTACACCTTGTAAAATGTTCATTCACTGTATCTAATCTCATTAAATGGTTTATATTTTATACCATTCTAATTGACTTTTCCCTCTTCTTTCTTTCTCTATCTTGCCTCCTCCAGTATAAAAAGCTGTCCGCCTCATCTCTCTTTCTCTCTATCACATTTGATTCAGGCACACGTTTTATGAAAACCAGAAGAAGGCTTTGAAGATTTGCCCCGTGCTGGTTTGGTGCTCTAAGACCTCACATCTAACAGTGCTTCTGTATTTGTACTCAATTACTTGGAAAAAGTTTGATTAGTTTTCATCAGTGTAGTGCAGAGGCTCCTACACACAATTTTTAAATCCCACCTGCTATGCAACATCCCTGTCTTCAAATGCAATTTTGTTAAAAGACGTGGAAATCACTTGAGACTGCAGCTCATCTGTTGAAACAGCTGCTCCTCCACAGTAACTTCAGAGCTTGGTACACTCTAGAAATTAATTTTAAAAAACCACCGCCTACAGAAGATCAAGTTAGCAGCGTGTTTATTCAGTTGTGACAGTAATGTTTCAGCAATATCTTTCAGAAGCTTAATTTTTCCTTTCTGTACTACGTTCCTTTAGAGATCAGCACTGTCACTGATCAGTGTATGATTTCCGCTTTAAATCTTGTATGAAGAAACCAGAAACCAAATGCTCAAGCTTTTAACCACTGAAATAAGAAGCTTGAGCTATGAGGCGAAGCTAGCAACTGCAGCTGCTGCTGCTGCAGCATGCACATGAACACACAGACACGCCAAACACAGGAGGCATTTATTTTTTATGATAACTTTGGTTCCAGATAAAGTGGGGCTCAGTTTTCCAGTCAGACCTGAAAAGACATGCACTGGCAGCAGCGTTGCCAGATTGGGCGGTTTTCCGCCCAGTTGGGCTACTTTTCATCACACCAGGCGGGGAAAAAATGCATTGGCAGCTGGATGAAATTTGGGCTGCTTTTGCCCACATGTGGCGGGTTTTTAATATTGTGAAAACTGCACAACACACTCTCATTTTATGATAGAAAAAGCAAAAATATAATAAAACAACAAAACTACAACAGCACAGACACAAAATTCAGTGAAATATTTGGTTGACATGAATTGTTTTGAAACACTACAATTTCATGTCAATGCAACAGATTAGTTAGCAGATGGACTGAAACTACGCTGCAAGCCTGAAACACGTCGGGAGAACTTTTCCCAGGTGACGCAGCTAAAGGATGACACCACAAATCACATAGGATTACAACTTCTGTCCAGTCTCATGGATGTGCGCTCTGGCCTGAGCAGAAACGGACTGACGTCCACTACTTTAAAGCCTCTGCAGCAGCTGTTAGAGAGATCTGATTCATCTATACATTAGCCATCTGGCCCGGCTTCCAGTGACTATAGCTCTTGAAGTTCTCAACATAGTTCAAGTTAATGGAAAGGCTGAAGCTGACTCTGCTCTAGGTAAGCTGATTTCTGTTCAAACATGATCCTATTTGCACTGTGGCTGATTTTGTTAACTGTTATTCTTATTCGAAGGCATTGCTAGTTAATTCAAAATGTTTTTTTTGTGTTTGGAATCTATGATCATTAAGCTGCTCTGTGCTGTCCAGCCAAGTGTCCCTAGCAACAGTGTTTTATACATAGCAACGATGTGTTTTAATTGATTGATTGATTGATTTAAAAGAAAATATCAGATATTAAATTTAAAAGTTACTATAGAGTAAAAAAAAGGAGCAGGATGAAGTAAAACCTTATTTACTCCTGCCCCCTTTACAATCATAATTTAATCTTCCTACAAAAAGAAAAAAAATGTTTTTTAGAAAAAAGAAATATGAAAAAAAGATGTACATGTACTTATGTAAAAATCTGATTACATACACATGTAAACACGTGTATACATACATACACATATGCATATCCACATACACTCTGAGACAAAGCCATTAAGTATATGAACTTGTGTATTTTTATACCCACTTACGTACCTGCACATGCACATCTATACAACACACATGCATGTTCCCATAAACACACACCTACATGTACATTTGCATTTCTGCTTACTTAAACACATTTGAATATACTCACACATACCTATACATTCATATTTGTTTACAGATGTAGCTTCATGGACATACTTAATTTTATTGGTTTACATACGTTCTTTTTCTTCATACTTATATTTCTTTGATTTTTTTTTTTTTTTCTTAAACTGGATGATGTTTGGACATTGAGTTTTTCTTGAAGATTATTCCACAATTGTACACCATATACTGTAATGCACATGCTTTTCATAGTTGTTTCCACACTTAAAATCTTCAGATTATATCCGCCTTATCACAGTTTTTGTATGTGGCCGGGTAGTAAATTATTTCTAGCTTTATACATTATTATTGCTGTTTGCAACTCCACCAAATCACAAACTTTTAGTGGTTTTAACTTCCAAAATAATAGATTTGTTTGTTCCAAATATCCAACTTTACATACAACCCTTATTGCTTGTTTTTGTTGAATGTATAGTGGTTGCAATAGATGTAGCCTATTTGGATTTTTTACAGTGCTCTTTCTTGGTTGTGATTTGTGAAAATATTTTTATCTACCATTTATCTGTGGTCATTTGATGTGGATATAAAGCTCTGGATACTTATGAGTGTTTTCTATGGCCTGTGTAATTATTTTACAGGTTTATAGGGTTGTCTGACAACTTCCTGATTTGGACTGGTTTTTATTGGAATGGGCGGGTTTTAAGCTTTGATTGGGCTGAAAACTGTCGCTCTCATCTGGCAACACTGACTGGCGGATTTGACTGAGGATATATGTATAAGTATTGTTATAAGTCTAAAAACTTTCAAAATAACACATCAATCCATCCATCCATTGTCTGCTGCTTATCCTGGGTCGGGTCATAGGGGCAGCCACCTAAGCAGGGAAACCCAGACTTCCCTCTCCCCGGCCACATTCACCAGCTCATCCGCGGGGATTCCAAGGCGTTCCCAGGCCAGCCTGAGAGATGTAATCTGTCCAGCGTGTCCTGGGTCTTCCCCGGGGCCTCTTTCCGGTGGGACATGACCAGAACACCGATCTGTCTGTCGATTTCCCGCTTCATCCTTGCCTCACTGGTCGTACAGGGACCGGACATCTCGTACAAGGGGGTCCGGCACTCCATACTCCTGGAGTACCCCGCACAGGAGTCCCCGGGGGCCACAGTCGAATGCCTTCTCCAAGTCCACAAAGCACATGTAGACTGGTCGAGCAAACTCCCATGCCCCTTCCAAGACCCTGAAGAGAGTGTAGAGCTGGTCCACTGTTCCACAACTGGGAAGTAAAAAAAAAAAAAACTGTTCCTCCTCAATCCGAGGTTTGACTATCCGACGGACCCTATTTTCCAGGAACCCTGAATAGACCTTACCAGGGAGGCTGAGTGTGATCCCCCTGTAGTTGGAGCACACCCTCCAGTCCCTTTTTTTGAAGAGGGGGACCACCACCCCAGTCTGCCAGTCCAGTGGAACTGTCCTCGATGTCCACGCGATGCTGCAGAGGTGTGTCAGCCAAGACAGCCCCACAGCATCCAGAGCCTTAAGGAACTCTGGGTGGACCTCATCCACCACCGGGGCCTTGCCACCGAGGAGCTTTTTAACTACCTCAGCGACCTCAGCCCCAGAGATGGGAGAGCCAGCAGCAGCTACCCCAGACTCTGCTTCCTCATCAGAAGATGTGTTGGTGGGATTGAGAAGGTCTTCAAAAAATTCCCTCCACTGCCTCACAACATCCCGAGTCGAGGTCAGCAGCCCCCCATCCCCACTGTACACAGTGTTGATGGAGCACTGCTTTCCCCTTCTGAGCCGCCAGATGGTGGACCAGAATCTCCTCAAAGCCAATCCCTTACTGCTGGTGTCCACCAACGAGTTTGGGGGTAACCGCACCGACAGGCACCGACGACCTTACGGCCTCGACAATAGGCAACAAAGCCCACTCGGACTCAATGTCCCCCGCCTCACCCGGGACATGGTTGAAGCTCTGCCGGAGATGGTAGTTGAAACTCTTTCTGACAGGGGACTCTGCCAGACGTAGATATCTAGCCGGAACCTCTCAACCTCGTGCAACAGCTCAGGCTCCTACCTCGCCAGAGAGGTGACATTCCACATCCCTAGAGCTAGCTTCTGCAGCCGGGGATCAGACCACCAGGACGGCTCAGGGAGGAGACACATCAATGTAAATAGATTAATCTGTAGAATTAAAAACTGAAAACTTTTCCAGGGATCAAGTATAAGTTTTAAGGCATCATGGTTTAAAGTTTAAAACGGGCTTAAACACTAAAAAACATCTGGACTGCATATTATCATGCCTGCAGACCTGACCTGATGATGCACCATCAGGATACAAGAACTGGAAGAAGCTACTTACTTATCCATTTTAAATCTGAGAGGCACAGACTTGAAATGATTGCATGGAGAGATCCATTACAGAGATGTAGCTAATAATACAACATTGGGTTTAATTGTATTTTTGCTAAAGGAACAGGACAGGTCACCAGTCCATCGCAGGGCCAATACATAGGCTACAAACAACTATTCACACATACACACACTCACCCCTAAGGAGAATTTAGAGTCATCAATTAACCTAACATGCATGTCTTTGGACGGTGGGAGGAAGCCAGAGTACCCAGAGAGAACCCACGCATACACGGGGAGAACATGCAAACTCCACCCAGCTGAGATTCGAACCAGCGACCTTCTTGCTGTGAGGCTGCGGTGCTAACCACCACACCACCGAAAAAATATATATACAACTAATTATTTCATGTTAATTATACAGTAAATATTGACGTTCTTGTGTTATTTTCTTATGAATGTGCCTCCGTTATTTGTTGTTAATTTAGTACATGGTTTAATGCTGAAGAAAAATATTGTCTGAATATATTTTATATTTTCACAAAGCTGTTTGGTCATATATTGCATTTCTTTTTTTTCTTTTTTTTTCATCTTACTGCACACCCACTGGTTAGGTAAGGGTAGATTTGTTTCACTTTTTTTTACAGTTAGAATTCTTGAATAAATTCCCAGCTGTTTCACTTTAATTGTTTTAGTTTTTGTGTACAAGCTGCCTCACCTATTTAGCTTAGTGTAAAGATCTAGGAGAGGGTCATGCTAGCTTAACTTTGGCCAACAGCGCTTTAAACTTAGAATAGGCCCTCATAAGTATACGCTGTTGCCCCAGACAAAAACTGGGTCAGAGAGGTATCCTCCACATACATAAGTACTGGGGCTGCATGTGGGGTCGAGTGATGTTATGAAACAACGATCTGAGGTGCTGAAGCAGGATTTCACTTCACTGCTGGATACGATCAGCTGTCTGGATGCCCAGATATTCATCAGTGGCCTCTCCCTCCCATCAGAGGAGGAGTGGAGAGATTCAGTAGGCTGTTTAGTCTGAATGCATGGCTGTCGGCTGTATGTACCACACATCCAGTTCATTTCATAGACAACTTCAACTTCTTCTGGGACCGCAGGCACTTTTTTAAGATGGATGGATTCTGCCTGAACAGGTCAGGAGTGAAGCTGTTCGCCTCCAACCTGTTTTATTTTCTGAACAGACTCTGTTCCCTCAGACAAGGACAACAGACAAGAGAGACCAAAACAACGTGATAAGACAGAGCCTAGAGGAAACCTTAAGAAAAAACCACCTCAGCCCCCTCCCGAAGAAAGTCCCAAAGCTCTTAGCGAGGACCCACCCCCTTCATCTCATCATACTCCGTCCAAGTCACCCTCCCTCTCCCCATCCTCCCCACCCCTCCTGGACTTCACCTCCCAGATGAAAGAGCTGGTCACTATTGCGACCAAACTAACCCTATGCCCCATTATGTTTCAGTTCCCTATAAACCCCCCACCGGGGCGGCTAAAGGGGGGGGCACCCAGCCCCTCCTGTACCACCATGCCAGCTTCATGTTTCGGATGTATGATGTGTGGAGGGTCCAGGCTGCGTGGATAACAGCAGTCATGATTTCCCAGGTCCAGCTGGATCCCAGTTTATAAGAAGGTTAAAAAATATCTGCACTGTTTGGTAACAGAAGGATAAAAGCAGCTCTGTCAGAACACAGAGAGCTGCTTTCTAAAAGGTTTCTAAGTAGAGTTAACATACCCTGTGAGCAACAGCGTGTACCCAAACATAGGATAAACAATTCCAAACCCATTAAGTTAGCTTTATTAAATGTTAGGTCATTAGCAGGGAAAACATTTTTAATTAATGATTTTATAACTGAGCACAACCTTGATTTTATATTTTTAACAGAAACCTGGTTAAACCAAGATAACAACACAGCTGCTCTTATCGAATCAACCCTCCCAACTTTAGTTTTATTGTATTGTTGTCTGCACCCTGCTGTAATGATTAATGTAAAGCACTTTGAATTGTCTTGTATATGAAATGTGCTATACAAATAAATTCGCCTTTGCCTTTGTACTGGGGGGTACAGACTTAGATCTCGTATTCTCCCAGTCTTTCCGGATGAGCTTTTATTGTTTTCCCCTACCTAGTGGGGTTATTCCCTGCTACAAAAGCATCTTTGCTGATGGCATAACTGCTGTACCACAAATAGATTTTAAATTGAAAAGATGCAGCAGCACAAGCATGGCATGGAGGTTTGCTATTGTTGTTATTTTTTCTTTTTGGGGTTAAGCTGGGGTTGTGTGCACAAGTGCAAAAAGACAAGAAATATGTCATTGTCACCAAAAGATTCCAGTTCAAGTTTATACTTAAAGACTTGCCTTGCACTACAAGAAAAGTTCACTCTGGAGGCCATTGTCAAATGTTTTTGGTTTTATCCACCCAAAACAACACAACTAAACTTTTACATTCTATTGTCTCAGGATTATGGTGTATAAACAGGGCCTGAGAAGTGCAACAAGGACAGGAAAAAGTTAGAAAGGAGCTCCAGTAGACCCCTCACATCCAGCAGTGAGGTGAGGGGTCAGGAAAGAAAAAGATTACTGGCTTCAAGTTAAAGGGTGATCACATTGATGGAGGTCTGGACAGAGGAAATGAGCTGAGCATGTTCTTCAGTAGGTTCCGTTCACCCCCTGCCTCCAGTCCAACAGACCACACACCGTCCATGAGCCCAGAGCTTTCCTCTCAAAACTCCACTCTGTCACCCTCCAGCTCAGTCATGGACCTTAACACAGCTTCATTTCCCTCCACATCAAAACATACTGAGACCTCCTAAGGTTCAACCTCTAGCCTGTTAGTCTCTGGCAATCAGGTGAAGAAAAAACTGGAGAGACTGAACTGGAACAAGGCTGCAGGTCCAGGTGGTGTCAGACTGGGTAAGAAAAGAGTTCCTGTGCTGTGGAAAGCATCCCGACCTTAAAAGTACCTAAAAAAATCCCAACTATCTGAACCAAATGAATACAGACACTGGTCTGACCACGGCCTTGCATCACACATCATGAAAGTCCTTGAGAGAGGAGACTGTCATTGGCTCACCTCAATAATTCCTCCACCTGGATTTATGACTAGCTAACAGTCTCAGTTTGTGAGAGTGAAAGGTTTTGTGTCTGAGATGGTGGTCAACATCACTGGAGCACCACAAGGGACTGTTCTCTCACCATATCTCTTCACACTGTACACCTCAGACTTCAGTACAACTCAGAGTACTATCATCTGCAGAAACACTCTAATTACTCTTCAGCTGTGGGGAGTATCTGTGATGGGCAAGAAGTTGAGTACAGAGTTCTGAGATGGTGCAGAAACAATCACCTCATCTTGAGTACATGCGAAAGAGATGAATGTTGACTTCAACTTGTTTCATTCTTTTAAATATGGTGTTGTTAAATATTCATAAGCAAACACCTGCTTTGATTTATGAACATTATGTGTGTTTCTGAGGCAGAAAGACGCATTAACCGGAATGAAGTTGCTCCGTTTTCACTTAAAATTGGTCAAATGTTCTTGCTTGACCCTCAGATATCTATATATGGCACAGTCTACGTAGTTTCTACAAATTGTTCCTTTGCTGAGCCTGTTGAGTAATGTAAAAAAAGGGAAATCATGCAGTCATTTTTAGATAGTAAATCCTTGCCCTCTTTTAATAAAATATTGTGCTTGTCTTTGAGGATTATGCTGTGAATAGATTCCAGGCTGTGAAGGCTTATTTAATTTCATATTGCCCCAGCAGTGCCATGTCACAATTAAACTGAAGCTGGGTGCTCTCTCCTCATTTATTTTATACAAACAGCAGTAATGAATGTGTAAAGGCTGCAATGTCATGTAATATGCATGATGGATATGTCTGGCATGCAGATAGAGCACATTAATGGTTAATGTGTTGCCAGGAGTGTTGTGGCATACTGATAAGATGCAGCTTTGTGGCCACAAAATCAACAGAAAAAGGTTGTTTTTATTCATGCAAACACTTAATTTGTCATGCATCGTAAATATGGAGGAAGTTGTTTTCCTTTATGGGACAGTCTCAAAACACATTCTGTCCCAAATGGAAAGGCTTGCTTATGAAGACACCGTTCACAAGTAGTTTAAATGAAGTGATGTAGTTAAATTCTGCAATAATTGTTGTACAGTATATTTTCAACCTTGTACAGATACAAGTTAGTCTAAAAAGGCTGGAACATAATAATCAACAAATCAACATCTATCTATCTATCTATCTATCTATCTATCTATCTATCTATCTATCTATCTATCTATCTATCTATCTATCTATCTATCTATCTATCTATCTATCTATCTATCTATCTATCTATCTATCTATCTATCTATCTATCTATGGTCTTGGATTTGGAGCTTATTCTCAACCCACCTTCAACTATAAACCACTCCACTGAGACTTGAAGATCATGGCCTGATAAAGAAAGCAGGACTACATCATCTGCAAAATGTTGGATTCTACATCCTGAATCTACCAAACTCTGTCCATTAAAGTTATGAACCAAAAGTCCAGAAATGCTCAGCAGATCTGACTTAAGGTCCATTTATGTTCCCATTACATACGTAAATAGGTACTTTTTTAGGCGATACATCCACCAGAAGTTAGCACATAGTTCAGAGTTTGCCTCTGAGTTCTGGCATCAGTTTCTGACAGAAATTTTACTGCCATTTTTTGTTTGTTTGTTCATTTGATTAATTGGTTGATTGTGTATAATAGGACAATGTAAGTCCTCCTGAAGGCAAATAGAAAAATCTATAATCAAGCAGGGTTTTTGTGTCACTGCTGCAAACAGAATGGGTTTAAGAGTCAGCAGTCCTATAAACATCTCCAGAAGATGAGCCATGCCAAGAAAATCATTATAATATGTCTCTGAGGTGCCATATCATAAAGCAGTGTGGAGCTATCACCATATATCCACCCAAAGTCATCATTCTGCAATTATGTGAGCTATTATCAAGTCACACTGAAACTCCTGTCACTCTGACTTTATCAACACCTCCATCACACAGTCTGACAGCTGCTTTCAAAAGATTCATATTAATGCTAGTCAGGAAACTTAAAAGGTTGCCAGGCTACAGGCAGTTGCTGGCTCTACCTTTGTTATTAATGGACACATACTATTCTATAATTACATGTTTACCATCCCCTCTTCTTTTAACGTCTGTGAATGTCTGGGAAGTGAGGAGACCAGTTGCTGGAGTTATATGCGAGGAAAATTGTCCCATTCTGGTGTGATGCAGGATTCTAGCTGCTCAACAGTCCTGAACTTTTATTGCTGGGTTAAAGTGGGCCTGAGACCCCCGGAGCTGAGATCCACCACCTTAGTCAAGGCCAGTCAGGTCTGAGTCCAGGACTACTCCCAGATTTCTGTCTTGGTTGTTGGTTTTGAACATAGCTGTTTAAAGCTGAGCATGGATTTTTAATCTTTCTTCCTTTGGCTCCAAAAACTATTATTTCAGTTTTGTCTTCATTTAACTGAAGGAAGTTCTGGCACATCCGATCTTTAATTTTAATTTATTTACTTATTGAATTTATATACAAGCAGTGAAGTTGAACCTATTGAAGTGGTATACTTTTGTTTAGTTCTATGTATCTCTTTATATGTATTATATGTTTGACTGTTCTTATATGTTTGTCTTTTCATGCACTTGTGTCTTGCTCCACATCCTCTTACTCTCCCTCTCCTCATATTATAAATTTGACATATAATTGAACCTGTTTAAGGTCTGAAAATTATACACCTTAACGTATGGAGTTTGGTCTCCAAAACTGACCTGCTAAGAATGATGGTGTTTCATCATAAGCCTAATATTATTACCATCTCTGAAACATGGTTACATAGAAGTATAGCAGATGATGAGTTAAATATTCATGATTACATATTATATAGAGCAGATAGAGGTTCTCGAGGTGGTGGTGTTGTTACATATGTCTCTAAAAATCTTAATACTTAACGTGTATACCCTGGTGTGGAACAAGTTAACTTTGAATCTCTGTCTATCAAAATCAATTTTCCTAATAATAAAAAATGAATAATTTTTAATATTTATAGATCTCCCTCTTCTTCTTCTGATACTATGAAAAATATAATGTCAACAGTCAATTCTTTAAAAAACAGCAGGGAGCTGATTTTTCTGGAAGACTTCAATAATAACTGGCTCCATCGTTCATCTGCCAGTGATAGGCATCTAGTAGCTTGTGTCAACCTCGCACAGTTAATTAATGAACCTACCAGAGTCCACCACCATTCCGCAACATTAAAAGATTGGATACTAGTCTCAAATCCAGAGAGAATAATTACATCTGGTGTGATGCCTGACTGCTTCAGTGACCATTTAATAGTGTTTTGTGTATGGAAGCTCAAAATGCTTAAACCCCCACCTACATATATCATTGTAAGACAATATAAAAATATAAATACGGAGCTCTTCCTGAATGACCTTGCTGACATTAACTGGACTAGATTTCAGTTGATACCCTACGTCACAGATGCATGGGAATTCGTCCACTCTGAAGTGACCAAGGTAATTGATAAATATTTCTTGCAAAACTATTCATGTTAAAGGAAGACATCATCCATGGGCTAGTTCTGATTTAATTAACCTTTACAAACAAAGAGACCAAGCTTGGACTAAGTATAGGAGCTCTAAAGAACCAGCTGATTGGGAGAGATACCGTCAACTTAGAAATCACTTCAAAACACAAACTAGGAATGCTAAGTCAAATTATTATTAGGTAGCCTTCACCCAAATCATAAGAACCCCAAATTATTTTGGAATAAATTGGATAAACTTCTTAATAGGTCCAGAAAAATTGCACCTAACTGTGTCAGTGTTAATAATAGTGTAATATCTGATCGTCACTTGATCTCGGAAATTTTCAATCATCATTTTTCCTCCATAAGTAATGCTCAACATTCTAACTATTTAGCTTTACTGGTCCTTTAAACAGACCAGTGCCGGAGTGATCATTCTCCTTCACCCAGTTCTCTTATTCAGATGTTCAACAAGCAATTGATGAACTTAAAAATAATAGTAGTGTGGGTCCTGATGGCCTTCTTAAACTTGGATCTAGTGTACTTGTTTATCCATTAAGAGATCTATTTCATTTATCCATGAATACATGCTCTATTCCTCTTATCTGGAAAACTGCAAGGGTTACACCCCCATTTCAAAGGTGGTCATCACACTGATGTAAGTAATTACAGACCTATTTCTATTTTATGTGCCATCACCAAATTTTTTGAAAAATCGATCATCCACCAACTAATCAGTTATCTTAATCATTTTAATCTTTTATCACCCAAACAATCAGGCTTTTTTTTTCTGGCTAGTCAACAACTACCGCCCTACTTAAGTTTACAAATGATGTGCTCTCTTCTGTAGTTTAAAATCAGTATACAGGTGCCATATTTCTTGATCTCTCTAAAGCTTTTGATCTAGTAGACCACTACCTACTTCTAGATAAACTCTATTCAGTTGGACTCAGCAGGAATGCTCTTTTGTGGTTCAGTGCTTATTTACATAACAGACGTCAATTTGTTGTTTTTAATGATCATCAGTCTGGTCACTGTATTATTGAAAAAGGTGTTTCACAAGGCTCTACTATCGACCCCCTATTATTTTCTTTTTATTAATGACCTTCCTCAAGACTGTATTAACTGTCAAACTCATTTGTATGCTGATGACACTGTCATCTATCTGTCAGGCTCAAGTATACCTGATTTACAAAATCTACTACAGGACAATTTTAATCTAATTCAAAACTGGTTAAATGTAAATTTGCTAAAACTTAACCTAAAAAAACTTGCATGCTATTTGGTACCTGAAATTCACTTCACTCAGTAACTTAAATATCTGTTTTGATAATGGCGCATTAATGGATAATGAAATTACTATTAAATATTTAGGTGTTCTATTAGACCAAGAACTCAAATTTAAACCACATATTGACTACATAATCAAAAGAACGTTCGATTGCTTGTTTAATGCCTTTGTACAGATCATCTAACTGTTTCACACAAGAAATAAAAAAAGAAAATTGTCTCTCAGTTATTACCTATTACTGGTTATACTGACATAACTTATCAAAATACATATGATATACATCTTAAACCATTAAATATCTATTTTATACTCTCTGCAGATTCATCTTAAGATGTCCTTTTAGAACTCATCATTGTACTCTGTATGAGAAACTTAACTGGTTACAGCCTGACGGGAGAAAACAGTGCCACTGGTTTCAATTTATTTTTAAATGTGCTTATTTTGACTTACCTCCATATCTAAAATGTTTCTTAATTCCTTTTTCATCTTCCTGCTCTTTAAGAAACTCTGAAAATCTCTTCTTTATTGTTCCATTAGTAAGGAAGGAGGCAGGTCGGCGGTCCTTCTCCTAAAAGGCCCCTAATAACTGGAACCACTTACCTGCATCTTTGAGGTCAATAACATCCGATGGTCACTTTAGAATCCTACTCAATACGCACCTCAAAATAGTTTGTCAGTGTTTGTAATGTTGTTTCCATACTGCTCCTTATGTGTTAATGCATTAATATGAAATTGTGTAAACTGCAGCTGACACAAACTCTGTGTTAATGATGATTCTATATAGTTTTGGTAGAAGTGGGTTTTGAAAGCAAGCAAGTGCTAGCTGTTGTATGTACTGTCCTTCTTTTATATATAGTGTTAAACAGTATGTTTGGTATATTGTAATACTGTTTTGTCTATTGTTATTTTAATGTCTTTATGTTTCTTTTGGCCCCCCTTGCAAAGAAGATGTTACATCTCAAGGGGTTTTCCATAATAAATAAATTGAAATTGAAATTGAAATTGAAATTGAAACTGAAATTGAAATTGAAATAATTTGATCGATGCAGTTGATCACAGTTTGGATCGGACTGTAGTCTCCTGGTGAGATGGTTATGTAGATTGTGTGTCATCAGCATAACTGTGGTAACATATTTAGTTGTTTTTCATAAAGTGAGCGAGTGGCAGCATGTAGATGTTGAACAGCAGTGGCCCCAGGATGGACCTTGGGGAATTCCACAGGTTATTTTGATTCGCTCATATTTATAATTACCTATAAATGCAAAGTAGACCCTGTCTTTTAAACAGGACTCAAACCAATTAATTGCAGTGCCAGAAAGTCCTTTCCAGTTTTTCTGCCAGTCTAGTAAGATGTTATGGTCAACCATGTCAAATGCAGCACTGAAATCCAGCAGTACCGGGACTGAAATGTTCTGAGCAGATCCAGGAGGATTAGTTAGCCTGTCAACAGTAACGAACAAGGCTCAAGCTTTATTGCTGTTCTTAGCAATGATGTCAGAAAGAAAGATTGTCTGCATTTCTCAGCTCCAGATTAGAAATCCTCAGTCTCTCTGTATAGATCTCATAGTGAACCTGCAGCTTTGTTTTCCACCACCTGCATTCAGCTTTTCCACATTCTGGTTTTCCAGCTCTGACCAGCGTGGCATTTTTCCATGGAGCTCTCTTTTTGGCAGCGATCACTTCCACCTCGGTGGGAGCAATGACATCAATAATGCTGTAATTTTACCATTGAAATGATCCACAAGCTCATCAGCTGAAGGCGGGTGGTGTTAGGGCTTTCTTGTTGACAATAACAACACTCTCAAAGAAAACACGGGACTGGTCTCTCTGTCCTCCGGGTTATCAGCATGAATGTTGGAATCACCAACAATAACTACACAATCAGAGTCGACAGATTACTGACAACAGTTCAGCAACGTCATCAGCAAACGCTGCTCAGTGTTTAGGTGGCCTGTATATGTCAAGGAACAACACATGAGAGGCGGAGGTCATCTGGAGCGCCACATATTCCAATGAGACAAAGCTTTTCTAAGCAATCGGCTGCATTGCAGCGAATCATTAAACAAATCTTCCACCTTTCTGATGTGATCTAACTTAACTCACATAGCTGAAGTTTGGAGGGGTCGCTTCTATAAGAACAACCCAATCATTGTGTCTGTCTAACCAGGTTTCACTTAAAAACAAGAAATTAAGTTTGTACTTTGTTATAAAATCATTGATTAAACATGTTTTTCCAGCCAAAGATCTGACATTTAGTAAAGCTAGCTTCAGTGTGCTAAAAACATTACCTAACCAGGTGTTGTTCTGGGCAGGCTGAGGCTGATGAGGAATGAACACAAGATGTGATAAATTTATAGTGTATTGGATGTATACATATATACATATGTATATGTTTTTATTCCTACATATAATTAATAAATTTTTTTAATCAAGCCCCACCCTTACTTTAGACATATTATTTAAAGTTTTAATTATTCATTGGCTCATATTAGTTAGCCATGCTAAACTGCTCTGTGTGTGTTTTGCCTGTTAAGCCAGCTGTATTGTTCTATTGAAGATAAAGTCATTTCAGTAGTTTTTTGCAATCATTTACATAATTTTCCTTCCTGAGCTGCAACACCAAATTTTAGGGCTTCCTCACCTGTCAAATCCACTCTTACCACTGAGAGTATGGGATCATCTTCTGATATCTGGAGTTATCGGATTATTCAAGTTAACATGTAGCCAGCTTAATCGGATATCTGATGTCTGAAATTCAGTTAGCACACCTAGATTTTTCCCCAATATTCAGATTACTTTGTGCTTGTAGACCTGTATATCTGTTTTATGTAGTTTATTTTTACATCTGTGTATGTTGAAAAACTAGTCCATGCTTTCGTTACTTCCAGGCTGGACTACTGCTATTCTTTATTATTGTTCTGTCCCAAATATACCCGGAAGAGTCTCCAGCTGATCCAAAATGCTGCAGCAAGGGTTCTGATGAGAACTAATAGGATAGATCATATTTCTGCAGTTTTAACTTCTCTTCATTGGCTCCCTGTTAAATCTAAGAGAGAATTTAAAATTCTTTTCCTACATATAAAGCTCTCCATGACCAGGCTCCATAGTATATCAAAGATCCCATAGTTCCATAGATTCCCAACAGAGCACTTTCCTGTCAGACTGCAGGTTTATTTGTGGTTCCCAGAATCTCTCAGGGTACAATAGGAGGCAGAGTCTTCGGCTATCAGGCCCTTCTGTTACGGAACCAGCTCCCAGTTTTGGTTCGGTAGGCAGACACTTTAAGATCAGGCTTAAAAGCTTTCTTTTTGATTAATCTTACAGTTCGGGGTGGTCTAGCCATCCCTGAATTATGCTGCCATAGGCTTAGGCTGTTGAGGGACGTCCCATGATGCACTGAGCTCTTCCTTTTCATCTCTCTGCTCCTCATCCTCCATGTATAAACTCATGACAGCACTGGCATTATTAACATGTTTCTCTTCTCTCAGTGGGTCTTAGTGGGTCTCAGTTTGGCTGCCCTACCTGAGCTGGGTCCTGCTTGAGCCCTTCCTTCCTTTTAAAAGGGAATTTTTCCTTTCCACTGTCGCCTCTTGCATGCTCAGAATGGGAGATTGGATCAAAGTCAAGATTTGATGCAATCTGTTGTTTTTGCTTAACTAGGCTTTTATTTATCATGAATTGGCCCAAACTGATTTGTCTGTAAAGTGCCCTGAAATGACATTGTTGTGAAAGGGTGCTATACAAATAAAGCTGAACTGAATTGAATGTTGAAAAAAAGTATTTTTAATGGAAGAGGTTAAAAAGACAGCAGTCACAGCGTGAGTGAAAAACAAACGACAAAGTCAGAGTGTAAAGAAAGTAAAGCATTCATGTGGAGTCTCTTTTGCTGGCTTGTTAGTTCCCACATTAGCGCAGCCAACGCTGAGACCAAGCGCAGCTCCAGATTCAACAAAGACCGGATGTTTTTAAAACTAACAGGTAGTTGCCTCTCTCTCTCTCTCTCTCTCTCTCTCTCTCTCTCTCTATATATATATATATATATATATATATATATATATATTTATACTCCGATACTGGACTGGAAAATATAGACCAGGCTTTTTCCAATATCCCATTTCTAAAGTGAATGTAGACTTTTCAAATTCAATTACAAATCTCTGATTATGCAGTGATTTTCAGGAGAGAATCATATTTGTCTTTTCATGATCTTATACACTGTAGATGGTGAGATCTTCAAAGAATTTTACATTGAGGAACATTTTAATGAAATTGTTTCATGTTTTAAAGCCCAGTTTGTCACAGATTGGTGAACCTCTGTCCATCTTTGTGTCTGAGAGACTCTGCCTCTCTGAAATGCTCCTTTTATGTCATGTTACTGACCTGTTGCCAATTAAAACTGATAAGTTGTCAGATGCTTCTCCAGTTTTTTTTTATTTGTACGTTACTTTTCCAGCCTTTTGGTGGCCCTCTTCCAACTTTTTACATACGTGTTGCTGCCATCAGATTCACAATGAGCTCAAAGTTTTCATGAAATGTTAAAATGTCTCAGCTTCAACATCTGCTATGTTGTTTATCTTCTACTAGGAATAAAATATGGGTTGGTAAGATTTGTAAATCATTGCAATCTGTTTTTATTTACATTTTGTAAAATGTCCCAACTTTTTTAAAATTGATGTTGCACTTCATACACTCTGTGATTGGTGCTGTTAAGCAGCAATTCGCTAACACAGACCAGGCCATGATGGAGCATAAATGATTTATTGAGGACTGATTGAAGGAGATTGGTGAGGTTGGGGAATAAGGCCAACTTCTAGTGAAAGGGAAGATGAGGAGGAAAACTGCAGCCAAGCGGAACATTTTCAGAAGGCTTCAGCTTATTCATGTATGTAAAGAAAAATGGAGGAAAGAGAGGAGTTTGGATGGAAATCGGTCTTTGTCCCTGATCCCTAGTTAACAAACTCATAAAAATGCTTTCTTTGATCTCCTCAACACTCAGCACTGATGTGGGCTCTCAATTTAAACCATTGTCTGTAACTCTCTGTTATTCAGATGGGCGGCACCATGTACAACACCGGGAAGCATGTGTCCCTGCGGCCGGACAAAGCCCACCTGGTGAACATCTCTGGAGGCCCCCTGGGTTACAGCTACCGACTGGAGGAGGTTCGCCTTCACTTTGGGAGCGAAGACTCTCAGGGTTCAGAGCACCTCCTCAATGGACAGGGCTTTCCTGGAGAGGTGAGACTCAAAACACGAACAATGAACGTTGACACAGTGAGGTTAACCAGTAAAACAAATAATTAATGACTGCATCATTGCAGTTATTAAAGAAACATGCAGGGAGTTAAACGCACATATCCACTACCTTTACCGAACTATTATCAAACACTTCTCTCTTTCAAAAGCAAACTTTTCCAAACAGTGCAAGGTTTGTTCCCTGAAAGATGGATTACAACTTCATCCCTGAGCTTGTAATCCATCTTTCTGGGAAAAGTCCAAGAACTAATGTCCTCTGTGCAGTCCGGGGCTCTGTGGAGTCTTGCTGTAGTGACACAATGATCCAACACTGCGTTTGTGAGTCTAGTCCCACTTTTAACACTTTAAAAGAAGGGTGTAAATGTTTCAGATGACTCTCAGTATTCTCGTTCACATTGTGTGTTTGATTACACCTGTCAGAAATGTTCTGGAGGAAGAAGTAATCGCATCAACTGAGTTAAAATACGTTGGACAGAGTGAGAGAACCACGACTTTTCCAGCTAGAGGGTGACTTTATAAGGCCAATTAGAGAGCTAGATGGAATACTCTGGGATAATTTTGGACTTGGGCCATGTTCCTTGCTTCACAAGGTGTGATGTGCAGTCTATTAATCACAGAGGTAGTGGTTTGATTGCCTGCACCTTCTGTCCACATGTTTTCTTAATGGGCAGACCAGAGCTCTGAAAGGGAACTTGACCACTAATTGTATCACTGTGTGGATAAATAGAAGAGTTTAAAGGCAAAGCACAGCAGTCCATTTACTATTCTTCTAAGAAAAAATGTCTGAATGCATTATTCTAGAGCGCAGCTAAATGGAGGAATATGTATTTCACCTCTGGCAGCTACCTG
Organism: Melanotaenia boesemani; assembly: GCF_017639745.1. NCBI lineage: Eukaryota > Metazoa > Chordata > Actinopteri > Atheriniformes > Melanotaeniidae > Melanotaenia > Melanotaenia boesemani. The sequence goes on from NC_055683.1 coordinate 2,065,273, forward strand.
TACACCAGGTGATTACAACCTCTGGAGATGGAGAGAGAGCTCATTGTAAAGAAGCTATGCTTGATATATCTCACATATATTCACACAAAGATTGGTAAGATGGTTTCAAGAAACATCCAGTCTTTAAGCTGTTAGAAGTAGGCTGGTGTTATGTCTGCCATCAATAATCCTTCATGTTTTTCAGGTACTAGGAACAGTTCTGGTCTTGATTCAAAACAGACAGAATTCTGGTCTTAACGACAAATCAAATTAGTTTGTAAAGGCAAACTTTACCTTTCAGCAAAGGTTAGCAACCACTTTGGGCCCTGAGCTACAAAAGGCCCCTGTGAGATTGTGTTTTCTTTTTTGACTAGATAACTATAATCAAAAGTTTGGACACACTAACTCAATAACTTTGTATGGGTATTTGAGTTTCTCAAAACCCATATCAGCTAAAAGGAAAACTGATGAGCAGTAGTTCAAGCCAATGACTATTTGAAATTAAAGAAAATCAAGAGGAGCAAAAATTCACAAGCAGTAAAGATTATATTCAAATGACAAATAAAGAAACACATTAATGGATTCAGGCTCACCTACAGTGAAAAACGATAGACACAGTAAGTGTTTTATTAAAAGAAAGGAGCACTCAGAAAAGTAGGGATGGTTTTAGTTACTGGAGAAATCTTTCAGCCCACCTGAGACAAGATAAAACTCACAGAACCTCTAAATATCTACTGATGTAGATCAAGTGAACCAAGATCTTGTATAAAGAAAGTGGAAAGAAATTTTAAGATGACTTGCAAGAGTGAAGAATCTACAAACCGTTATCAGGTAACTCAGAGTTGTAAAATGGTGAAAAATAAGGGAGTTTAGGGAGGTAGCTGGGATTGCCTGAGACCCTCATGTGACTAAATCTGCTTCTGCTTTGTTATAAATGTGCTACAATGACCAGGCTTGCCAGTGCTAAATGTTAAGTGTGTGAATGGAGATGCTCGTAAATGTGACTTTCTAAGCTTCAGAATTGAGTAACAAACAGGAAGTAATGTGCATTCAGTTGGACGTGTGCTTCTCTGAGCCACCGTATCTCTCTTTCAGGTCCAGTTGATCCATTATAATCAGGATCTCTACGCCAACTACACTGAGGCAGCAAAGAGCCCTCATGGCATTGCGGTGGTCTCCATCTTCATAAAGGTCTGAATGTGAATGATATGGGAAGTGAATGAGAGGATAACTGTGCAACGCTAGGCTCAGATTGTTCTGGATTCAGATATCCTGACAGGTGTGTCTGGACCGAAATGGAACATCTAACATGGCAGTAGTCTATCATAACTGATGAAAACAGATTAGAAGAAAAAAAAGTGTGTGTGTGTGTGTGTGTGTGTGTTGGGTGGGGGGAATTAATATTTGATCAACTTCTCTGTTGTCTCTCAGGTTTCAGAAAACTCCAATTCCTTCCTCAACCGCATGCTGAATAGAGACACCATCACCAGAATTAACTACAAACGTAAGAAACACACTCTTCTCCTTCACCACACACATTCACACACAAAGACGGTGCACACACTAAGGAAGCTACAACAGCTTTTTATTTCAGAAAAAACAACAGTACAAAACGTGAAACACTTTTACAATCTTACATGTGCAGCTGCAAACAGTTTTACAAAGTTCTGAACACACTGCTGAAACACCTTAACGACAAAGCAACTTTACATGGACGCAAAACACTTTACAAGTTTACCGAAACGCATCTACAAAGATGGGTGTTTCACCAAAATCTGTGACCCATCCGAATCTGTGGCTGCAGGAAGACCTCTGCACATGCGTCTTAGAACAGGAGCAAAGTCTGGAAAAGGCTTTTATTGTACTCTGAGTTGATTATAATGCAGCTGCAGTAAAGTCATGCATTCTGATAGCTATCAGAAATGTGTTTTCAAGAAGTGTTTTTAAGATTTTGCTTTTGTTTTAAGACGTACTCTATATATAGTTTTTTGGGTTTTTTTGTCATAAAAACTCCATATTTTTTCAGAGAAAAAGGTGTGTGAGAGTAGGTGACTGACGAAGACACAGAAAGTGTCGAAACGTTTGTCCCCTAAGTTTGCACAATAAAGCTGTAAACCCATCAGTGAGCTCCATCTTTTGCCTTTTTGTTATTAGTTATACTGATGATTGTAAAAATATATTTCTTTGTATTAATTACATCTAGTCAGTTATACGAATGAGACAAATGAGTAGAACCCATATCATGCTGTGGGATGTTGGAACAGTGTGTTGGTGTATGTTTACTTGACGTTCCATCTCTGTGAACATACTGAGGACAATTCTTCATTATAAGATGATCTGAAAGCTTTATGTAAATAACAGACTAACCTGATGTAGAAAGGTCGGAGTAGTGTTTGGATCCATTAAAACAGGGGTGTCAAACTCCAGTCCCCGAGGGCCGGTCTCCTGCAGGTTTTCATTGTTTCCCTGATCTAACACACCTGACTGAAATTTAATGCAGGAGTTTGACACCCCTGCATCAAAAGGAATAATTTGCCTAAGTGGAAAGCGTGTACCTTCAGGATGAGGAACAATATCTGAGTCATTTCTAATTTAAAGGAGTTTAAAGACCCACTCCGGTGAAAATCATGTGTTTCATGTTGTTTACATGTCCAATAGCACAGTGATGCTATAGTCTAAAAATGGAGACAATCCCAAAAGGTTCATAAAAGGTTAACCAAAGAGAAGCAGCACTTTAATATCAGTACTAAATTACGTTGTTCTCTTATTACCACCGACAGCAAATAACTAATCTCTTAATCTTAATCCCTTCCGTTAGAATAAAAACTCAATGTTATTTTTGTTTAATAGGCCTGTTTAAGGTCTGAATCATCTTTCTTTTAAAGATCTGAATTAGTTTGTTTGACTGACAGAATTGAGCAGAACTGACAGCCTCACAGATGCAAACATATCACTTCCTCCTGTTTCACCACATATTATCCAGGATGAGGGGGAGCCCGGAGGATACTCTGATGTTTCTGCTGTTCTTACTTTACTACCACGTTTCTAAAAATGGAGATGGCTCAGTCTCAGTCTCAGCAGTTAAAATCCTTTATATTAGAAATGACTTAGAAAACACATTCTTTCCATTTCCACTTTCCACCATTCTATATCAGGTTTCTGTTATTTACATAAAGCTTTTAAAACATCCTCATAATGAAGAATTGTCCTCAGTATGCTCAAAGAGAAAAAGCATCATGTAAATATAAACCAACACACTATTCCAGTGTCACAGATCATGATGTTCGTTTTACTCATTTTGCAGATCTTCTGCATGCTTTGACCCTGTAATACATACACACACACACACACACACACACACACACACACATATATATATATATATATATATATATATATATATATATATATATATATATATATATATATCCTTGAGGTGTTTGGCTATCAACCAAAGGGCAACCATAAAGATACCCTGGAAGAGGAGGTTGGAGGCTAAAAGGCAGCTCGGAGAGAAGGGAGCCAACTACCAGAGCTTCAGAAAGGTGCCATGAAAAAACAGGTAGGAGGTACAGCCAGATGCCCATACCTGAAGCACTAGAAACTGCCAAACAACGACTCCAAGCCTTGGCCACCCGCCTAAAGAGGTACACAAGAGAAATTGAAGCAAGGCGAATAAATCGGCTGTTCTCAACTCAACCAGCTGAAGTGTACTCTCAGTGGCAGGGTAATAACAACAGGGCAGACCCTCCAAGGCTGGAGACTGAACAATACTGGAAAAGCATTACAGAAGGGGTCTCACTCCTAGTCGGCAGAATAGCAGACATTGAGGACAGCTACAAGTACCTTGGAATCCCACAAGCAAATGGCAACCTCGAACAGACCACAAGAAAAGCAGCCACAGCCAAATGCCTCCAACGAGTAAGGCAAGTCCTAAGGAGTCAGCTCAATGGCAAGAACAAAGTCTGGGCAATTAACAGCTATGTCCTGCCGGTCATCAGATACCCTGCGGGAATAATAAGCTGGCCAAAGGAAGAGATTCAGACCACAGATGTGAAAACATGAAAGCTCCTGACCATGCATGGAGGGTTCCACCCCAAATCCAGCACCCTGAGACTGTACACTAAGCACAAGGAAGGAGGCAGAGGACTAGTGAGTGTCAGAACCACTATCCAGGATGAAACATCCAACATCCTCGAATACATCAGGAAGATGGCCTCAACAGACGAAGTGCTTGGTGAATGTCTCAGGCAGTGGAAAACAGATCATGTGGTGATGGCGGACCCGTCATGGGAGGAAAAGCCCCTTCATGGGATGTACCACCGACAGATAACTGAAGTGGCTGATATCGAGAAATCCTACCAATGGCTAGAAAGGGCTGGACTGAAAGACAGCACAGAGGCACTGATCACAGCTGGACAGGGCAGGCCTTGAGCACCAGAGCAATAGAGGCCCAGATCTACCATACAAGACAAGACCCCAGGTGCAGACTGTGCAAAGAGGCCCCTGAGACAATCCAGCACATAACTGCAGGGTGTAAGATGCTGGCAGGGAAAGCTTACAAGGAGAGTCTTAACCAAGTGGCTGGTATAGTGTACAGGAACATCTGTGCAGAGTACAGACTGGAAGCCCCGAGGTCAAGGTGGGAAACACCTCCGAAGGTGGTAGAGAATAACCGAGCTAAGATCCTGTGGGACTTCCAGATCCAGACTGACAAAATGGTAATGTCAAACCAACCGGACATTGTGGTGATGGACAAAAAGCAGAGGAAAGCCGTTGTGGCAGGAAAAAGGAACATGAGAAACTGGAGAAATACCAAGGCCTGAAAGAAGAACTTGAGAAGGCCTAGAAAGTGAAGGCAACAGTGGTGCCCGTGGTCATCGGAGCACTCGGGGCAGTAACCCCCAAACTGGAAGAGTGGCTACAGCAGATCCCAGGACAAACCTCAGACATCTCGGTCCAGAAGAGTGCAGTCCTAGGAACAGCAAAGATACTGCACAGAACCCTCAAGCTCCCAGGCCTCTGGTAGAGGACCCGAGCTTGGATGGATGAGACCGCCCACGGATGGCAAGGGGACAATTTATATATATATATATATATATATATTAGTGCTGGGCAACGATTAAAGTTTTTAATCGCGGTTAATCGCATGACATGCTGCGATTAATTGCAATTAATCGCATCGTTACGCGCAAAATGTCTCTTTCCTTTAAAAAAAGGCCTACAGCTATAAAAAGAAAATGCAGTAAGTTTTGGTTTACAATCACGACATCAGGGGTTTTCCAACCTGCAACTCTGGAGCTGCAAGTGTCTCTCTGGACCTTCCACAATGCCTCTAAATACGTGGCTAAAATATTTTTTAAATCTTTCTTTCTTGTCATTAGGTTGGAAACCATGGACTTTTTTTTCTTTCTTTTACATCATTTTCCACAAATATCTACATTCCTTAGCAGAAAGTCTGTCTATCCTCTTTTTTTTTATAAAGGTTTTATGTTTTTTTTTTATTTTAAAACCTTAAAAATGCAATAAAAAATGTGGTTCTTCAAAGATAACAAACATCCTATGGTGGCTCTTCATTAAAAATATATATTAACTTGCCTTTTTGAAAAGTCTGGTAACATTTGCGTCTCTAAAGGAGTTTTCTTTAGCTGGCTGAGGGAAAAATGTCTCTTTGGATTGGAAAGGCTGCAGACCCCTGCACTAAACACATAAACAGGTTTAGCAGCAATTTTCAGATAAAATATTTCTTCATATATATTTAGAAAATCAAATATTTATGAAAAGGATGAAATGTTCAGGATTTACTAACTAAAAGGTAAAAAGTCAGCAGGATGAATTTAAAGCTGTGAAGCTGCTTCCTTCTAAACACAGAAGGAACAATATGTGATGAATATCAGCATCAGGTGAACAGACAGAAAGCAGGATGAGAATCTCACAGCTTCTAGATGGTGAGGAGAGAGAAATATTCACAAAATGCACAATAACTTCCATCCATGCACCGTCACTGCTTCATTATCCAGGTTTCTGGTCTATAATTTCTCTAAACTTTAATTTGCAGCCGCCGCTACCGGGAATTAAGGGGTTAACATCTCGTTTCCGGGTGTAGCGTCAGGTCTGTAGATGTAACTATAAACATGTGTGGTATCCACAGAAAGTCCAGAATCTCAGCTACCAGCTCAGTAAAACCATTTCTATCACCAACAAACACAGTTAAGACAACAAACAATTAAAAGACCAGCTACACAAAGTCCGAAAAACATGTAAACACAGATGATGTCTCCCCGTGTCCACCCCACGGCATGAACACGAACAAACGGCTCCTCTACTGAAAGTTCACATCTCACAGATTCCACAGCTGGAAGTTTCATCTCGCTAAGACCAAGATTCACCGAACCAGAGGCAGAAGAAGACCCGATTTATGCTTCACGTTTGTAAAAGTCAGAAAACACGTCTTACCTTTGCTGTCTTACATAAATTAAAACCGTATTTATTAAAAAAAAATAATAATAAAAAAGTTTCCCGTCCAAAAATGACGATGTTCTGTCCATCTGCATGTATTTTGACAAAGAGAAACGTCGGTTCTTTTTTTCTTCTTCCTGTTCCAGACAGAAAACATCTCTTCATTTTAATAAACCCGCTCTCTCCCGATTACGTCAGACACACTGCTGCAGCAGGGAAGAGAGACATGGACGCCATGTTTCTGTCATCAAAGCCAGCGGCCAGAAAAAAAATAAAAAATAAAAAATTACTGCGCGATTAAAGAAATTAACTCCGTTAATTAAGCGTTGCGTTAACGTGCCCAGCACTAACATATATATATATATATATATATATATATATATATATATATATATATATATATATATACACCTTCGACTCAATCAGGGCCACCTTACTAGCACTGGGTTGAACCATTTCTCCTCCAAAACTGCTGTGATCCCTGATGTGATAGATGAAGCAGGTGGTGGAAACCTTCCTCAGAGGTTTTCTCCATATTAACATGACAGCATCACACAGTTGCTGCAGGTTTGTCGGCTGCACCCATGATGAGAATCTCCCGTTCCACCACATCCCAAAGCTGCTCTACTGGACTGAGATCTGGTGGCTGTGGAGGCCGTTGGAGTCCAGTGAACTCATCGTCATGTTCTAGAAAGCAGGTGGAGATGATCTGAGCTTTGTGACATGGTGCATTATCCTGCTGGAAGTAGCATCAGAAGATGCTCCACTGTGGTCATAAAGGGATGGACATGGTCAGCAACAATACTCAGCCTGAAGCGTTGATCCAAGGCAGGATGGATCCATGTTTTCATGATGTTTCCAGCAGATTCTGAGCCGAGCATCTGAATGTGGAGCTGAAATGGAGACTCATCAGACCAGCAACGTTTCTCCATCTTCTATTGTCCAGTGTTGGTGAGTGTGTGTGAATTGTAGCCTCAGTTTCCTGTTCTTAGCTGGCAGGAGGAACCCGGTGTGGTGCTATTAGAGATGTTGTTCTGCAGACCTTGGTGGGAACCAGTGCTTATTTGGTTTCCTGTTGTCTTTCTATCATCTCCAACCAGTCTGCCCATTCTCGTCTGACCTCTGACATCAACAAGACATTCTGGTCCAGACAACTGCTGCTCGCTGGATATTTTCTCTTTCTTAGACCATTCTCTGTAAACCCTGGCAATGGTTGTGTGTGAAAATCCCAAGACCAAGTCTACATGACTACGTGAATTTTGTTGCTGTCACGTGATTGGCTGATTCGATACTTGACTTGTGTTAAAAGTAGGAGGACACTGAGTGTGTGTCTTCCTCATCTGCTGATCTGTGTTTCATGAGTTTCCTCCTCTCTTTTTTAGATGATGCATTCTTATTAATGGGCCTGAACATAGCCGACCTCTACCCCGACACCACGCGCTACATCACCTACGAGGGCTCCATCACCATCCCTCCCTGCTATGAAACCTCCACATGGATACTCATCAACAAGCCCATTTATGTGACACAGATGCAGGTGAGTAACAGCAGGATAAAAATGGGGATGCTGGACAACTTTTCTTCTGCTTATCGAGGCAGAGACTTCATTTCTAATTTCCTCACTGGCATGGGACACAAACATGTCTGAATGGCAAATTACTACTTCACAATCTGCATTATCAAGCATAATTTCTTCCCAAGTGGTTCAACGGAAAGAGGTTATGATTCACAGCGGAGTCAGCGCACCCATAACCCACCCAAAATCTACTGTTTTTTTTTTCTTTCTTTAACAATATGTTAATTTATCAGATAATAGAAAGACATCTTCCTCAGTATAAAAGTCAGGATGACACGGCTAATCTACTTGCCATGTTGTAATGTAGTTGGGTCAAAACTTAAAAGCTTTTTTATGTTCTTGGAGAGCAGCTCTGTAGACCAGATTCAACCTTCACTCCTCAGACAAGGAAGCTCAGCATCAAAATGAAGCACATTGCAATCCAGGGCAGCTTTTACCTGCATGCATCAACTCCCACACAACATCTGCCATGTACTCGGACTGCATTTACTCCTGCTCCCTCCTGCTCTCCCTTTGTTCTCACATGCTTGGCATCCACTTTTAATCTCTCCCATCCTTCTCACATTTCCTTTTTTTATTTTTCTTTCCAGTTTTGTTAGCACGAGTTTGCTGCCGCAGGGAAAAGATTTATAGTAAATAATTTGATTGCTGTAAAATATTCAGCTACAACTGTTGGGCTGAAGATGATCCTCGATGTTTACTACAAATTTCAACCCAATCCAGCTAAAAAAAAGGGCATTTAGCAAAGTTTGAAAGAGAGTTCAGCAAAGTCTAAATTCTTCATAACAAATCCTGCTAATTTCCTAAAATGTCTGCACTGAAAGAAACTAGTTTTGAGAATCTGGTTTGGATGGGAGCTCAGCTAAAACGAGACCGTTAGGTAGACCATGGACATCTGGAGGGGTCGCAGATCCTGTGTGGAAGTCTTTCTTGACTAAACCATAAAACTAAGCTCTGAATACGTCACGTCAGATTTGATAAAGTCACTTCTATGAAGCTAAAATGTGCCAAAATGAACAAACTTGTAGATTTGATGTGAAAACTTGTAGAATACAATGTGAGAAGTTGTGCATCAAAAATCTGAACTTGTATGTCAAAATTTTCTGCTGTAAAGAAAACTCGCACACACGTGAACTGAATTTGAAGTTACAGAGAAAAAATAGTCCATCTGACAAATTATCTTCCATAGTTTACTTGTAATTAAATTTTTTTTAAAGGTCCCATATTATACACTTTATTCCCAATCTGAGACCATTCATTAATATCTAAATGAAATATTTCCGCCATGGTATGGACAAATCGACCCTCAGTTTGAGTGCAGCGGCTTCTCTTCACCTCCCTCTTTTTAGCAGCTTCAGAAATGTGCCGTTTATGGTGGGCGGAACCCTGGTGGAGCAGCTCAGCTGTTGGCTCCGCCCATCGCATCGCCCGTCATGAGGTGATTGACAGGTTAGGCCTTAGCGGTTACTAGACGCTGATTACAGCGTAGTGAAGGATAAACAAACGCCGGAACACCGGAACCCATTCCTGAAGCCCCCATTACCGACCCAAACCGTGACGCACGGAGAACACAGCTAGCTACGCTCATCAATCTGATGCACAATGGCACCGGATACAAACAGTAGAAACAGTGACTTGGCTACATTTACAACAGTGCTAATATATTTTCAAGCTATCAGACTAATAAGGCCGAAACGATAAAATAACTGCCAGCTCTTACCTCTCCAGCTGTGTCACGGACAGTTGGTATTGAACCTGGCTTCAGCTTCAAACGGTTGGCGAAGCCTGCTTTCCATGCCCCCATGTTGTGGAAACAGTCCTCTTTGAAATGCTGGCCACAGACATGCAAAACCTTTGGAAGTTTTCCGGGTACATTTCCTCCAAAAATAAAATTAATCCACTCAGTCCTCGTGGGTTCAGTGGATGGAAGTAAAAAAACGTTTTCGTGTTCATTTATGCAGCCACAAACAGAACAGTGCTTCTGTCGCTTAGCCATGTCCGCTAACGAGGGTTGCCGAAAAGGATAAACACTGGGTGCTAGGTGATTTTTAGAGGGCGGGCTTTGAGAGCCGGTAGACGGGTCCATCGCTCTGTGGGGAGTGGTTATTGTCCCTTATGACGTCTTAACGTACAGGCTTTCAAACTCGCTCAATTCAGCGCTTACTTCCCTAGAGGTGGAGCAGGGGGGAGAGAGAGCGCCTGAAAGAGTTTCACACTTACGGGTCTCCTACACATGCGGGGGGACCAGTATGACTGTTCCAAAACCATTAAAAAGTGAATTTTGCATAATATGGGACCTTTAAGTGTTCATTTTGCTTTACAACCTCAACTTAGCGATTACAACTTCCTGAATCTGCTGCTGCAAGTCACAGATGTGCTCTCGCAAGTCACAGCGTGATAAAACTGTGGCCTGACTTTTGGCTCATTCCTTGCGAGATATGTGTGCCAAAACTAACTTGTGTCTGAAGATGTGAGTGCAGAGGAGGGGCGGGGCTTAACCAATCAGAGTGAATGGTCGTGAGACCAACGTCTCCAGAGTTTCTCTTGTCGGACCTCTTGGCAGCTATCGCTATGGCACACCAACCTGGGGAAGGTTACTTCATTAACCATCGTTTTGACTACCCCATTGTGTGTTTTAGGAGTAAACGAACATATGCTCTAACAAAATGTATATAGAATTACATTAAGATCAAGTGAATGCGCTCTTTGGTGTGTATGAAAGGTGACTGTTGGCTAGCTGAACAAATCTGAACAGTTCTAACTTATAAATGACCAAAAACTAGCCCTGCATGGTACCCAAAATGATTTAATAGACCACGTTCGAAATGGCCCTCAGTTCCGTTAAGGCGGGAGGAGGTTACAACATTTCACATGAACCTTTTAAATGATGTTTACCCGTTCCCAGAGGTGGTGCTACGTTGCTTTTCTATTTTTTTATGTCAGTGCATCTGTTAAAGTGGTCGTGGCAAGTGAGCTTGTTAGATGAACACAAGTGAACATTAATGCATCCATAAGTAGATCTTTTTTTAGACAGTTTTTGAAAATATGAACAGTGAAATAACTGCAGCCTGCTGTGATTACTTTATACTGGTGAATAAGACCACAACAGGCACTCCAAAACAATAAGAATAATCATATGTAAAGATGTCTTTTGTGCAAATTCAAGTGTTACAGCAATACAGTATTTACATGGTATACTAGTCAAATTATGACTAAACGCAAATGGTACAGAATGTAGATTTTATACATGGGTACCATGCAGGGCTAGTTTTTGGTCATTTATAAGTTAGAACTGTTCAGATTTGTTCAGCTAGCCAGCAGTCACCTTTCATACACACCAAAGAGCGTATTCACTTGATCTTAATGTAATTCTTTATACATTTTGTTAGAGCATATGTTCATTTACTCCTAAAACACACAATGGGGTAGTCAAAACGATGGTTAATGAAGTAACTTACCCCAGGTTGGTGCGCCATAGCGATAGCTGCCAAGAGGTCTGACAAGAGAAACTCTGGAGACGTTGGTCTCACAACCATTCACTCTGATTGGCTCAACTATTGATGACCCACGTTGGTCTCACAACCATTCACTCTGATTGGCTCAACTATTGATGACCCACGTTGGTCTCACAACCATTCACTCTGATTGGCTCAACTATTGATGACCCACGTTGGTCTCACAACCATTCACTCTGATTGGCTCAACTATTGATGACCCACGTTGGGCTCACAACCATTCACTCTGATTGGCTCAACTATTGATGACCCACGTTGGGCTCACAACCATTCACTCTGATTGGTTAAGCCCCGAACCCCACACACCACCACCCTCCCCCTCCTCTGCTCTCACATCTTCAGACACAAGTTAGTTTTGGCACAAATATCTCACAAGGAATGAGCAATATCTCACAAGTTCAGATTTTTGATGCGCAACTTCTCACATTGTAGTCTACAAGTTTTCACATCAAATCTACAAGTTTGTTCATTTTGGCACATTTTTACCTTCATACACTTCCTTCTAAACCTCTGTAGACTTGAATAACATTAAATAATTCAATGTGCTTTTCAAACTCTCCAAATATTTTTAGATGAAAAGGATCAAATTCTGGCCACACAAACAGTAACTCAGGCATCAAATCGACTTTTTAACGTCTTCATTTTTCCTCTGAGAGCTGTACATTCAACATTTAAACCTCTTCGTGCCATTTTTCACATTATTCTGCATGATGGCTCTTTTTCTTGAGTTGATAACTGAACATAAGTTTTAGGGTTTTTTTTTTTTTTTTTTTACAGATGCACTCCTTGCGCCTCCTTAGCCAGAATGAGCCATACAAGATCTTTCTGAGTATGAGTGACAACACCCGACCCGCCCAGCCTCTGCTGCAGCGCTGCATCCGAACCAACATCAACTTCAGCAAGCAAGGCCGCGACTGCCCCAACAACCGCGCCCTGCGTCCTCAGTACAGAGGTAACGTTCAGAGGCTGTTATTTCTGGATTAATCCGTCCATCAGACATTACTTTCACCTCATCACTTTATACACCTTCCATATTTCCAGAACTGGGGCAGCACTTTACGTACTCATGTCAAGACTGAAGATATTACACTGTGTGCAGAATTATTAAGCAAATGAGTATTTTTGATCACATCTTCCTCTTTATACATGTTGTTCTACTCCAACCGGTACAGGCTTGAAAGCCTACTACCAGTTAAGCATATCAGGTGATGTGCATCTCTGTAATGAGAAGGGGTGTGGTCTAATGACATCAACACCCTATATCAGGTGTGCATAATTATTAAGCAACTTCCATTCCTTTGGTAAAATGGGTCAGAAGAGAGATTTGACGGGACTCTGAAAAGTCAAAAATAGTGAGATGTCTTGCAGAGGGATGCAGCACTCTTAAAATTGCCAAGCTTTTGAGGCGTGATCATCGAACAATCAAGCGTTTCATTCAAAATAGTCAACAGGGTCGCAAGAAGCGTGTTGAAAAAACAAGGCGCAAAATAACTGCCCATGAACTGAGGAAAATCAAGCGTGAAGCTGCCAAGATGCCATTGGCCACCAGTTTTGCCATATTTCAGAGCTGCAACATCACTGGAGTGCCAAGAAGCACAAGGTGTGCAATACTCAGGGACATGGCCAAGGTAAGGAAGGCTGAAAAACGACCACCACTGAACAAGACACACAAGATAAAACATCAAGACTGGGCCAAGAAATATCATAAGACTGATTTTTCTAAGGTTTTATGGACTGATGAAATGAGAGTGAGTCTTGATGGGCCAGATGGATGGGCCCGTGGCTGGATCAGTACAGGGCAGAGAGCTCCACTCCGACTCAGACGCCAGCAAGGTGGAGGTGGGGTACTGGTATGGGCTGGTATCATCAAAGATGAGCTTGTGGGACCTTTTCGGGTTGAGGATGGAGTCAAGCTCAACTCCCAGTCCTACTGCCAGTTTCTGGAAGACACCTTCTTCAAGCAGTGGTACAGGAAGAAGTCAGCATCGTTCAAGAAAAACATGGTTTTCATGCAGGACAATGCTCCATCACACGCATCCAAGTACTCCACTGCGTGGCTGGCCAGAAAAGGTCTAAAAGAAGAAAAAATAATGACATGGCCTCCTTGTTCACCTGATCTTAACCCCATAGAGAACCTGTGGTCCCTCATCAAATGTGAGATCTACAGGGAGGGAAAACAGTACACCTCTCTGAACAGGGTCTGGGAGGCTGTGGTTGCTGCTGCACGCAATGTTGATCGTGAACAGATCAAGACACTGACAGAATCTATGGATGGCAGGCTTTTGAGTGTCCTCGCAAAGAAAGGTGGTTATATTGGTCACTGATTTGTTTTTGTTTTGTTTTTGAATGCCAGAAATGTTGTAAATGTTGTATTTGTAAATTTTGAGTTGTTATATTGGTTTCCCTGGTGAAAATAAATAAGTGAAATGGGTATATATTTGGTTTTTGTTAAGTTGCCTAATAATTATGCACAGTAATAGTCACCTGCACACACAGATATCCTCCTAAGATACTAAAACTAAAAAAGCCCCACTCCAACTTCCAAAAATATTCAGCTTTGATATTTATGAGTCTTTTGTGTTCATTGCGAACATAGTTGTTGTTCTATAATAAAATTAATCCTCAAAAATACAACTTGCCTAATAATTCTGCACACCCTGTATTTAGAATTCTTTTGCCTAAACTGTTAAACATATCAGCCCACTTCACTTATAATAACCAGAAACTTTCCGTCAGAGCCACTGAATCATGGTGGAAGGTCTGAACAGAGGAAAGCCTCACATCTCTGTGGATGACAGAAACTACAGAATGACAGACAGAAATTCCCTCGTTAAACAGAGAAAGTTGCTGGCTGCGGTTTTTGCTTTAGAAATGTAGCAGCAGGTAAAATTTCCATTCACCAGAGACAAAGTTGTATTGTGAAGTCTTTATTCCTCGACTCCCAACCTAACAAGGAGAAAACAAAGGAATAAAAACTAAAAGAAAAGGGCTGCTTTAAATGAATGTGAACTTCACAGAAATTTCTCCCCAAATACCGGGTTCACTTGTGGGTGTCAACATTTTACCACAGAAACTGAGTCCCAGTAAATACTCTACATGTTGTATCTATTTACACTACAGTAAATACATACAACATACAGCACTTAATACACTGATACCAAATAAATGCAGTAGTGCACTGCAGAATACTCACTGCACAAAATGTCAGTGTTGACCCCTGCAGCAGCGTCTGCCTCACACGGCAAGAAATGAAACATTAATTTAACCATCAAACAAAGAGTAGATCATTTTTCATTTATAGTATGAGATAACATCACAAACTCAGTGCTATCCTGACAGGATGAACTACAACTACATCAGATCTAGTGATGCAGTATGTGGATCCCGTGATCCACATACTGCATTCTCATACAATCCATATAAGTAGATCTGTCGATCATCATGTACAAAAATGTACAAAAACAGTATTTGTAGCATATTTTCCCTCTTTAATGAACCTCAGATGCTCGGCATAGAACATGTGCATCGCGTGGAACGTGAAACTTCCCTCTTCCTGCTTTTGCATCACTTCCTGTCATCTCATCTTTATGTATATAAATATATATATATATACATATATATATATAAACATATACATACATACATATATATACATATATATACATATATATACATATATATGTATATATATATATATATATGTATATGTATATATAGAGAGAGAGTGTCTATTTGTCTATTTGCACAAATATAAAAGTAGAAATTGTGTGGGTGAAGCGGTTGGTGTGAAACCAAAGAAAAAGTAAACAAACCTGCTGGCACACATACGCACACACATATACCACAAAGAATAAGACTCTTTATATCCTTCAGGACGAAATGTGCTCAGCCGCCTCTCCTGTGTGCTCCAAATATCTCTGTTATTGATCGGATGGAGCCGACATGCTCTCCTCATTCCACAGCCTCTGCTTCGCTTGGATTTTGGCTTGTGCTGTACAGAAGCGAACGTTCAGGGTCAGAGAGCCAGAAGCAGGTGGAAAACACGAAGCATGAACGAAGATCAGCAACAAACCAGTTTCTTTGACGTTTTTAAAGTAGCATTAGGTGGGCATAATTAAAAAGGGGCCTTCTTCTCCAAACAGCATTGATATTATGTGATTATTCTCAGCCTGATGTGAGCAGACATGTTTCTGTAACACTGGTAAAAACTACAAATTAAATATGGTAATACACTTAATAGAAAGTAGATTAACAGAGTTGATACAGTAAATTAAATGAAAAGTTTATTTTCAATGTTCATTCTTTAATTGACTCCTTATTTATTTCCACATTTATTTTGTTATATTCTTATGCATCAGGGCAGCACTGAGGGGTTAAAAAGCTCTGATCAGCTTCTCCTGCTTGAAGGATCTGTCACAAATGACAAGCAGACGTTTGACAGCAGAGACCTGGTAACAACAAGCCGGCTCTTCTCTTTTCTCTTTCCAGGAAGAAAGTAGAGATTAACAGCTTTCACCACACAGTGTTCATCACGTCACGGAGATCTGATGACTCCACAAAGTTAACTTCCAGGTTCACCCACCTGTCTCGGTCGGCTCAGATGCAACATCAAACCATTTCCATGACAGGATCGCTGCATCAGACAGCCAGCCAGAGAAGACAGGCTGGCTGTCTGACAAGAACCAGGCTGCACAGACGCCTCATTAGTCACACCACCAAAACGAAGAAGAAAAAAAAACAGCAACTTTATCGACAGAAGATTACCTTACATTAGGTTTAAAAAGCAAGAAGCTGCAGGGCTCTCATATGTTTAATCCTCCTCAGTCATTACAGACGTCTTCATTCAGGTTGTTTTTCCTTCATTTTCTGGGGGCCTTTTCGGTTGTCTTACCTCCATTGAGACCATTTTTCTTTTTTGTTTTTTTTTAGTGTTTCTCTGTTTCCAAAATGAGTATTTCTTAAAGGTTAACAGGAAACTTGGGACGAATTTACTACCCTTTCAGATTATTAGAAGACAAATAAATGTCAAATATTGCTACAAAACAATATATTCATAACACAACTAAACACAACATATTCACATTTTCCATCCCCCTTTTTCTCAGATCTTTCAATTAACTTCCTCTCTTATGAAAACAACCAAATATGTTATTTTTCAAATTGTTATAACCCTTTAAATGACGATTTAATGACATTACGTATCTGTTTTAATATATATATTTAAAGTGCTGGGCGATGATGTAAATTTTTAATCACGATTAATGGTATGAAATATTGTGATTAATCGCATTGTTACGCGTTCTGCCCAGCCCTTCCCCAGTAATCACCTGACCACCCACACCTGTCCCTGATCCTCTCACCCTGCCACAGTCCTGCACGACAGCCAATCACTCTCCAGATCCATAATCAGTCACACCTGTCCCCACTCTCTTCACCAGTCCTCACAGACCCCAGCACCACGGTCAGTCCCTGTCAGACCTTATCGTGCTGAATTCATGGAATACTCCACTTCCCCTTCACTGCTCCGTGGATCTGTCTGTCTGCTCCTCTGTACCCGCCGTCCGTAAGACCATCAGAATTCTAATAAAGTTTGTTTAATCCTTCTTCTGTCTGCTTGAGATCCATGTGTACCATGTGTAAAATGTCCTTTTCCTCTAAACGAAGGCCTGCTGCTACGTTAAGAAAATGCAGTAAATTGTGGTTTACAAACACTATATCAGGGGTGTTCAACCTGCGGCTCCAGAGCAGCAAGTGGCTCTCTGGACCTTCCACAATGGCTCTTCATACACGGCTAACAATGCTAACGAGCTAACTCGTGTTTACAGATAAAATAACAACGGCAGATTTTCATTTTCATTTGAAGACTTAAAATAGTTTCAATAATAGAATATTATGCACTTTTCATAAGATCTAACGTTGATGGAAAGAAATAACAGCATACTGAAAAAAGTGGAAGAAAATATTGTTCTGTAATGTTTTTATAGTTGTTTTATGAAAAGGACCTTTTTTTCCTCCAAAGACCCAAAAATATTGGCTATTTTAAATCAGACATGCCAATACACTAACAACACATCAATATCAATGCTGTCACTCATTTTTAGTTTATTCACTGATAAAAAAAAAAACATGTATCATGTGGAAAAAAACTCATTTGTTTTTTAAGTGACGTAATTTCAGTAATTTTGCATTTAATTGTATATTTGGTAGTTTTCAAATGAGCTTAAGTTGATTGAAAGATATGAGTGATAAGAAGTGAAAAAATATGAATCTGGAACGTCTTTAAGGCTGTTTGTTGGGGGAGGACTTTGTTGTCCACTAATGACCTGGAGGGGTGGGAAAGGATTAGTGTTCCCTCTGCTTATTGGACGGTTTCATGAGGCTCGCCACTTGACTCGTGTCCCAATTAGCAGCAGCACGGGTCAGAAATCAAACGTTCAGAGCAAGCTGACACCGTTCAGAAACAAACAGGAGAAATCAGGAGGGATTTGAATACTTATTCGTGACATTGTGCCAACTGAGAAACTGGGTTAAATCTGTGTGTAAAGTTGAACAGCTTCTCATTTTTTGCAACATAGCGAATGAAGATGTCTGGACTGTTTGCAGTGGGAATACTGCATCCTGTGGCATGAAATATACAGCAGCATCCTGCTGCTCTTATTACTGCATTCACCATGAAGTTGGTGTCAATGCAGAGAAATCAGTTAAAAACAAGTTTTTCTGCAGGGCTCCCTGTTTTTATAAGAAGAAATTATCTTCCCTGACTTCAGACAGTCAGAAAGTTACTTGCAGAGTTAATTTAAGATTTATGATGTAGAAATGTCGAAAAGTTCCTCTTGTTGTGTATAACTGTGGAATATTTTGTTTTTCTGAATAAATCAAAAGGCTTTTGGTTGCGACTTGCTCCGCTCTGTACTGTCAGATGATGTGGTCTCTTTTTAATGCCAAGAAATGCCTCTTCATATTTCCTTGTCCTTTTAGTTGTAAGGATGTCTTCATTTTGCTAACATTTGCCCTGTAATCAATCTTGTCCTGAGTTTGCTAGCAGAGCAAAAGATAGATTAGAATATTTTTATGGTTAGACTCTGATGAAGTGTAATGGTGGATGAGCAGAATTATTTTTGGATTAGATTATCTAAACCGTTCTGGGATCAGAAGGGTTTTAAAATCTATTCTGTGACTGACTGGAGGCCAGTGGAAGATTTTTAAACTGGTGTGATGTGTTCAGATCTTTCAGTCCTGGTTAAAACTCTAGCAGCAGCGTTCTGGATGAGCTGCAGATCTTCAATGCTGGAGGAGTTTCTCCTGGACTTTCAGGGAGACTAAACTTTTAACTCTGTTGATGTTTCTCAGCTGGTAAAAGGCTTCTTAGTGAAGCTTTGACGTTGCTGCTGAATGTCAGGTCTACGGTGGCCGACAGGTGCAAACGTGCTGCAAATACAGAAAAGCGCTGCATAAACGAAAACAACTGCAAGAAGAAAACGCTGCAAATACACTGACACAACGGACGTCTGCGGGTTTCTAGGGCCTGCGGTGTGTTTTCACCCGAGAGACAGACAACGATGAGAAGAACAGAGCTGGTGGGAAGATGGAGCAGAGCGCAGGGAGAGAAACTACTTTACCAAAAGTTTCTACTATGCTCACGTCAGTAACTTAAAACAACTCATCTCTTTCTAATATTGTACAAGATTGAGGCCAAATGTAATAAATAAATAGATAAAAATACGTACCTTGATGTAGTTTCTCTCGCTGTGCTCTGCACAAAATTCCTGCCAGTTCTGTTCTTCTCACCTTGATCTCAGCCTCAGAGATGGGAGAGCCAACACCAGGGTTCCCAGACTCTGCTTCCTCATCAGAAGACGTGTTGGTGGGATTGAGAAGGTCTTCGAAGTATTCCCTCCACCGCCTCACAACGTCCCGTGTCAAGGTCAGCAGCCCCCCATCCCACTGTACACAGTGCTGACAGAGCACTGCTTTCCCCTCCTGAGCCGCCGGATGGTGGACCAGAATCTCCTCAAAGCCGTCCGGAAGTCATTCTCCATGGCCTCTCCAAACTCTTCCAATGCCCGAACATTTCCACTATGGATGAAAATTCCTTGGTTCCATCTGTAATGCTACATAAATGTTACTAAATGATATACTGCTTGAAAGAGAGAAGAAGAAACTGTGCAGCTATGTTTGTAAATGCATATTTTTATTCCAGCACAGCATCTTCAAAAATGTAGCTTTGCCATTTCCTCATTCCCATATAATTGCTTGGGGTTTTAATTGTGTTTTGTTTGGATTCCAGGGCTTGGTAGAGCTTGGTTTAGCTTAGTTCAGTTCATGATCTGCATGAGATCCTAGCGGTTTTAACTTTTACCGAGTTCTCCCACATCTCACAGGGAACCATTTCTCCTGTCCAGAGCCGCTTATTGTTCCACACACACTTTGGTTTTGGTTGCGTTTACCCACAATACTGTGTGCCGAACCCACAATGGACTTTGGTTTGTAGTCCACTTCCTGTATGTGGTCCACTTGAAGCGAACCGAGACCTGCATTTGTAGGTGGACTGATTCTGCTTCTTTAGTCTAAATCTGTTTGTTTGCACATTCAGTTCCCCAAACAAAGAAGACTTTCCAATTAAATGGGCTCGGATTCGAATTAAAAGGTTGGTGTGAATGTGCTTTAAAGAAGAAAATATGAAGATCAGAGAACAGAACTTTGTTATTGACATACACAAAATCTTCATCTAAATGATCAAACAGTTGAAATGGTGAAAAAGCTCCTTATTGTTTTCTGTTTTATTAATGTCTGTATTAACCTTCTTTTCTCTTCCGTAGTGAATCAGTGGCTCCTGAAGTAAACGATTAATAAGAGAAAAAAAGGACATGCAGCTGCAACGCCGCGAAGAGAAAGATGCAGGACTCATTCCAGTCAACTTCACTGTCAAACTGAGCTAAGCTAACCATGCAGGAGATAAAGACAGCTCAACCAAACCAACATCGGCTAAGCTCGGTTTACCAAGCACCCAACCGACTGCTGCGCTGGCCTCCTTCTCCACACCTACAGTCCAACACAACCCACCGGGCCGGCGCAGCAAGGGTACGGATCAGCCCTGAGTCTGAAATAAACCATAAGGTCTCTGACGTCTACATTGTTCTGTGTTCTCATTTGTTTTGTCAGCTCGCAGAGACTACTGAGGTAAAGACTCAGTCCCTTTGTGGCTGGGATGAAAGTTATCTAAAGAGGACCGAGTGTGATGTCAGACTGTGATCATCCCTGAGATCCAGGACCCAGAGAACATGTAATCTTCTCACTAGAGAATTTACATTTGTACTGATGGTCTGAACCGGCGGCAACAGAGAGCACTCAGCTGTAAGATAATGAGAGGTATGCTGGTCCCGATATCAAATAGTAACTAAAGAAGGTAATTTTCAAAGAGAATGTGAAATGTGTGAAGTTCAGGTTATATTGCTTAAGGGGGAAACATGGGCTGAATATCATGTTGTATTTCAAAACTGGGGAAAAAACGAAGCTTTGAACAGTTGAAATTCAGTGTTTGAAACTTTGATGTGTAATTAAAAAAAGGTTTTAAAAGAAGGCTGAAAGAAAGTTTTGTAGGATTGTGTAATTCTTTACACACTAGACTGCAGAAAATTTCTGACACATCTGCAGGCGTTCGTATCTAATTAAGTTCTGCTCTTCACATCTGCAGCCGCCTTGAACTGCTGGAAACAAACCAATAGTCTAGTTTTCAGGTTTCTACATGGAGTCACGGTGGGTTTATGTTTTAACCTTTAAAGCCCCAGGACATCTTTTTCGTGTGTATGTTATTTTTATGTAAAAAATGCACTCTAATTATTAGTTGAGTTGACTGACTCTTTAATCAGATTTATGCAAGTTGTTTAGTTCTTTCAAATAAAGACTAAGTCACATTGACTCGCTGTCACGGAAAGTCAAATTAAAAGATTCCACTTGTTCCAAATTGAATGTCTGATAAATTGAAAAGATACTTAAGAATTTCATTGAACTTTGTCGTGCACCTTTTGAAGATATGATTTATAGGTGCATATTTGCATGTATCTGCCATAGATTATGGGTATAGAACTGCAATGAAACAGGTTTTATCAGCAACCATCAGCAGGTTGTGGCGGTGACTTACTTTTCCTGTACTGTCCGGCTCACTCATGCTACCAACTTAAAAACAGACCAGAACTTTCCAACATTGTCTAAATGTCAACAAAACACAGGAGGTAAAGCACATAACTCAAATTTATAGCACAGCAATCACAAAAGGTAAAATTTTTGCTCAGTCTGCATTTCCCATGAGCCTTTGTGGTCCAGATACATTGAGTTTTGAAAGTAGCCCCGCCCCCTCTGACAGAAACGTGACATGTTCAGTTATCTTTAGCTAATTGTTATCACACTGCACAATGTTGAAAACTATTAAAAACTACTTATTTAGTTTAGTAATGAGACATTGTTTAAACAAAACATAAAATGATAACGAATCACTACTAAAAAGTTTATATTCAAACTAAATCTGGGCTGAGAGTGTGCCGGTAGAATCTCTGTTAATCCCAGTCAGATTATGAGGCTAAAATTATGAAAAATGCAGTTTTATCTCAGTTTCCAGCCCCAGGACTTGAACACAGGTCCTCCAGAACCAAACACACCTCTATATCCACTGCTTCTATTTATGCTACTACCCTCACAAAACCAACTCCAGCTGCTTTGTGGCGCCACCGTGCATCAGGGACGTCTTGGCTTTATTCCAGCCATAGAAAACCATTATTTTTTTCAGACACACACAGAACTTTCTGCTCACTTGTTGATCTTTGGCTGCTCCTGATTGGACATTACTTTCTAATTAAGCTCTCTGATTGGTGGAAAGTCTGACACGAAGTGGCCTAATCATGATTTCTAGCTCTAAATAGAGGTCTCTTAGCAGCATGATAGTGATAATGACCTTTTTTATGATGTAAATGTAAAAATAATGGTGAAATCATGGCTCATTGTAGATTTACCATATAGAGTCTGAATCAGCATTACATTTTAAGGCTAGATTGTAAACCTAGCCTACTGGACAGGATATAAACATCTGAAAAACATCCATAGATCACCTAAAGGGTAAGATATCAATCAATTTCTTTTTTCCCCACACAGTTACACACTACCATGTTGACATTATAAGTGACAGTGCTCAGGGGCACCAGAGTTTAAGTGGAGTTTAATGGGTTAATGCAGGTAGTGCTAACTGGTTTTCTCTGAGTTGTACCACCCACTAACTACAGAGTCGGAATGTTGTGTGCTGTCTTTGCACCTCTGGAACAGTTTTGTACAAGAAGTCTTTAAAAGGACATGGTATTACAGTTTTGCTTGATTGCCAAGTTAAATATCTTGAGATTAAAATTATTTGTCCACATATACGACATGTTATGCAATCTAAGCTTCAAACCTGTGACAACATGAAATAATAAGTGTAGGTTATCCTGGACAATATACGCTCAACGTCCACTTGATCAGCTCCACCTGTTCAACTGCTTGTTAACACAAATATCTAATCAGCCAATCAAACGGCAGGAACTCAGCACGTTTAGTCATGCAGACATGGTCAAGACGACTTGAAGTTCAAACTGAGCATCAGAATAAGAAAAAAAGGGATTAAATGACTTTTAACATTGAATACTTGTTGGTCTAAGTATTTCAGAAACTGCTGATCTGCTGGGATTTTCAAACCCAGAGGTCAGAGGAGAATTGTGGAAACACGTTTAGTCGCCTTTTTTTTATTCCCAACAGATCTGGGAGTTGGGAAGGGCTCTGATTGGACAGGGGGACGTGACGTATTTACGTCTACCGGAAGAAAACAAATTCCAGTTCCTGCTTCTTTTCTTGTCATCTATAACATGGAAGACCACACAATAAGAAACATTTCAGCTTTGATTTTGATTTTAGTTTTGAAGCAGCAGCTCGACACCAGCATCCTGCTTCACGCTGGTCAGCTGAGACGGAGAAGGGAGGTAGAGCTCCATATCGTCATGGCAACAGGACGAGGGAAAAGCATGCTCAGAACGAGCATTAGTTAATTAAAAGCAGAATGAACGTGAACATGATCGAGGAATTATTCAATTTGAATTTAAAATCAAAATTAACCAGCTACTTACTTCAGATTTAAGCTTAATTCGAAATGACTGTTTTCATTCAGAATTGCATGTTTACAAGATCAAGTGGATTTAAGTTTTATTCTGAGCTAAAAGGGAATTAAAACTTTCATGTGAACGTGGCCATTCAGATGCTCCAACAATCCAACATCCAACCTGGAAGCAGCAGCAGCAGCAGAAGACACACCGGGTGCCTCCTGCCAGCTAAGAACAGGAAACTGAGGCTACAATTCACACACACTCACCAACACTGGACAATAGAAGATGGAGAAACGTTGCTGGTCTGATGAGTCTCCATTTCAGCTCCACATTCAGATGCTCGGCTCAGAATCTGCTGGAAACATCATGAAAACATGGATCCATCCTGCCTTGGATCAACGCTTCAGGCTGCTGCTGGTGTCATGGTGGGGGGAGATTTTCTTGGTCCACTTTGGGCCCCTTAGTACCAACGTGTCCTGGTTTAACCAGCACAGCCTACCTGAGTATTGTTGCTGACCATGTCCATCCCTTTATGACCACAGTGGAGCATCTTCTGATGCTACTTCCAGCAGGATAATGCACCATGTCACAAAGCTCAGATCATCTCCACCTGCTTTCTAGAACATGACGATGAGTTCACTGGACTCCAACGGCCTCCACAGCCACCAGATCTCAGTCCAGTAGAGCAGCTTTGGGATGTGGTGGAACGGGAGATTCTCATCATGGATGCAGCCGACAAACCTGCAGCAACTGTGTGATGCTGTCATGTTAATATGGAGAAAACCTCTGAGGAAGGTTTCCACCACCTGCTTCATCTATCACACCAGGATTAAAGCAGTTCTGGAGGAGAAAGGGGGTCAAACCCAGTCCTAGTAAGGTGGCCCTGATAAAGTGGATGATGAGTGTACATTATGAGTGTGTGAAGGATTTGAGCCAACAATCACTCAGTTCAAGGTAAGAGAATTAATGATGTCCACCACCCCAACCTGCCTCCCAAAAAGGTTTTTTCCTCCTTTTTAAAATTCACAAATGTCAAATTTGTCACGTGTGAACATGCAGAAGTCTCATGAGTGAAGGGTGTTACTGATGTTTGCTCCTTTAAACCCTGCACACGAATCTCCAGCTGCACTTCCAGCTCAAAGTCTAAGTCTGCTCAAAACCAGACACTTTCTGTATTCCGAAATAAATGAAACAGCTTTGGCTGCAGTTATAGCACCGCATGGTCCCACGAACTGGAAAGATGAATTTAAAGCTACGTTTAAAACCAGCAGTAATGAGAGCTGCTGATGGTTCTGACCCTTAAAAAGATGAACACAATAAGAGAAAACAGCTGTTTACAGTTTCAGGTATTTTTCCTTTATGAGCTCCACCATAAGATACAGCCTCAATTTTCATTTTATGATAAATTAAATGAAATGGAATAAAAAAGAATATAATAAACCAGGAAATCAGTCTGCAACAACATCCCATCTGGTCTGTCTCCTGGGCCTTCCTCTTTATATCCTTCTCCTTATCTTCCTCTTCCTCTTGTTCTCATCCTTTCAGTCCTTTTGGCTCAAAAGCTAATTAAACTGGCCCAGTCTTTTTTCTGTCTGTTGAGGGTTTTGATAGGTGTGAGAATAATTGTGCTTAGCTGAAATGAATGAATAGTATTGACACCTTCTAAGTGAGCACCTGGTGGAGTAGATGACATGTGAGGAGCTCTAACAGTTCTGCAGATCTGACTCATTCAACAAAAGAGTGAAGAACTTAGTTTAGGGGGGGAAAGGGTGTTTTTTTGGTTGATCTGATAAGTTTGACTTCTTTCCCTGTTAAACCTGGTAACAGTACGACCTGAACATATGGAGTCCATGGAGATCTGGATGGGATCGGTCACAAACGTTGCATGATTTTAAAGTAGTTCACTGGTTTTCATGTAAGTTCATTAAAATGTGTTGACATATCTCACATCGAGTCCTTATTTTTCACAGAAGCAGATCTTTTAGTTTCTCATTTTTCCCAGACAGAAGGTCCAATCAAAACATTTTACAGTTTCTGCCCAAACACGAGCCAGAGCGACCTTGTCCCCCTGCTGGTCAGCGGTGGCCCACCCACAGCATCACTGCGTTAACACTTCATGATGCGGGCTCATCAGTTAGCAAAGTTACCAAACAACAAACATGAGACAGAAAAGACCTGAAAGTTAAAGTTGGCTTCATTTTGGCCATTACAGGACAGCTGCACACTTTAATCAGGAAAAGGGTGATTTTCATTAAGCCCCTTTCACAAGTGCACCACTTTCCACAAATTTGGGGACAACAGATCATGTTAGTATCATGTCATGTGAATGACGAGTTTCTACATTCACACACAGTCATATAGCTGCACGACTTTCAAGCCAACACACGCGTGGACTGCAGCAGGAACAAAAAAAAGTCTGATTTCACTCTAGTTTCTACAGCTGATTTCTGGTAAAGCACCTGAAGTTTATTTATTATCTTATTTATTAGTTTGTTTTTTTTTTTTATTATTCCAACACTCTTTATTGAAATGAGTATATTGGGAGAGTATTTTACCATTCAGCAAAGAGCTCTGGTAGATCTATCTATCTATCTCTCTATCTATCTATTTATCTATCTATCTATCTATCTATCTATTTATCTATCTATCTATCTATCTATCTATCTATCTATCTATCTATCTATCTATCTATCTATCTATCTATCTATTTATCTATCTATCTATCTATCTATCTATCTATCTCTCTATCTATCTATTTATCTATCTATCTATCTATCTATCTATCTATTTATCTATCTATCTATCTATCTATCTATCTATCTATCTATCTATCTATCTATCTATCTATCTATCTATCTATTTATCTATCTATCTATCTATCTATCTATTTATCTATCTATCTATCTATCTATCTATCTATCTATCTATCTATCTATCTATTTATCTATCTATCTATCTATCTATCTATCTATTTATCTATCTATCTATCTATCTATCTATCTATCTATCTATCTGTCTATTTATCTATCTATCTATCTATCTATCTATCTATC